>NW_009603078.1:68467-84530 GCF_000690535.1 Cariama cristata | reverse complement strand
AGGGAAAAGACTTAAAGTGGACTGCTTCTCCTCCTTGGAATCCTGTGAAATAGTAAATCCGATATATTAATAACAATAATAATAATAGTGAAGATTTAGAAAAAAATCAGGTTATTTTAGAGGCCATTTGGGTAAAGTTTATCCAAAGTATATGAATGTAGCACCTAGCAGGATCCAGGAGCAGCAGTAATATCTGACAACTGGATATGAGTATGACTGTGTAAAGAAGTGACTGTTTGGTTTCTTGATGTAAGAAATAAAAAAAAAAATGTTTAAACCAAATAAAAGCATCTTTCATTATTTATTACCAAAATGGAGAAACAGCAGTGGCAACAACAGGGAAATTGTTGGAGTGAGTCCAGAGGAGGGCCTTGAAAATAATCAGAGGGCTGGAGCACCTCCCCTACGAAGGCAGGCTGAGAGAGTCAGAGTTGTCCAGCTTGGAGAAGAGAAGGCTCTGGGGAATGCTTACAGCAGCTTTCCAGGATCTAAAGGGGGCCTACAAGAAAGCTGGGGAGGGATTTTGTACAAGGGTATGTAGTGATTGAACAAGGGACAATAGCTTTAAACTGGAAGAGGGAAGATTTATATTAGATATCAGGAAGAAATTCTTGACCATGAGGGTGGTGAGGCACTGGCACAAGTTTCCCAGAGAAGTTGTGGATGTCCCATCCCTGGAAACGTTCAAGGCCAGACTGGATGGGGCTTTGAGCAACCTGGTCTAGTGGGATGTGTTCCTGTCCATGACAGGGTGGTTGGAACTGGATGATCTTTAAGGTTCCTTCCAACCAAACCATTCTACGATTCTATGAAATAATCTAATTATTTTCATCTAATCTCATCTCATCTCATCTTATCTCATTTCCATGTATGTCTTTTAGACAGAAATTGCAAAGTTTGGATTTAACTAACATTCACAAAACAAATAACTGAGGCATTTTCATCTTCTGTTTTTCCAGCCAGGATTAGTGGTTAGAGTACATCCCTAGCACATAGAAGACCCAAGTTCAAGTTCTTCCTTGGTTTCAAATATTAAAAGGTTTAAGAAATTTAAACAAACAAACCAACAAAACCAACAACAAACAAAACCAAAGAAATGCTATGTCTAAAAGTGTTCTGTTTCAGACATGAGAGAAGATGCTTTTCTTTCTCCTTTGGTTATGGCTGTAACTATATAACCATTATTATTAGTTTACTAAACAGCTCGGGGTTTTTTGTTGTATTGTTATGACTGAGATGTTGATTTGATAGTCATCTGGTTCTTTAAGGTTTATTTATACTATAAAAATCTGAACAGGAATTCCTTAGACACAAATAACCAATCCTTAAAGATTACATTTTACTAACATATGTATGTCAGATAAGTTTTCCTCAGGTAGTCAAGGGAATTTATTTCTGTCTTGAATTCTTATAATCTTGTGCACACAGGATAATGATCTTGGAAAAGTAGTCTGTCATTACTAGTTTTATGTATCAACCCTGAGAAACATTTCCAACACAATTTGTTAAGCAATTTTAACCTGGATTTGAGACTATTTTCTGGTAGGAGACTTGTCACCATTTAAGGCTGGACCAGCTCTTAAAACAGGTGGCAGATGCTCTCCATCTTCCCAGGAGGGGAAGGAAAGGAGAAAAGGGAGAGAGGCTTATGGGTTGGAATATGAAACTACTTTAATAGAACAATAATAATGGAAAACAATATAATAATAATATTAACACTAATACTACTAATAACAGAAGTAAAAGGAAAAGTATACAAAACCAATATTGAGCTTCCTGATGATGCAGGGAATTGCAGACCTCAGCGACTCGCACTACTGCCATGGCAGGGTGAGCACTCAGGTATCCTGGACTGGACTCCACAGCCAACAAGAACCGAATTCAGGAATGAACAGATCACGACTGGAGGCAGGAGAACGAGCAGGGTCCCACAGGGATGCCGGCCATGAGAGAAGAGAGACTGACCCCCGTGATCCCTTAGTTTTATACTGAGTATGATGTGTACGGGATGGACTACCTCGTTGGTCAGGTTTTTTTCACTTGTGCTGTCCACACTTTTCCACACGTGCAACCCTTTTACTACTTTTGTCTTGTTTAACAAAAGAGAGCCAGCAGTGATCTTGGTTCTCATAGAAATAAGAATAAATGTGGAGCTTTCTGCATATCAATTCCAACATTACTTCAGTAACAACTATAAACATCGAGCGTTATCAAGTCTGAAAGCAAAAACTATCTGAAAAACATGTAACTGCACTTTCTGAAAGTGCAGTTACTCAGAAGAAACTTAACTGAAAGAAAAACTCCTGAAAGGAGAAATAGTCCTGTTTTAGCCAAACCAGGATGAGAGCATATATACATCTTTATCAAATGAATGGATAATTTTTTCCACTGGAAAAAAATCACAACCTTAATTAAAGAAAAAGTGTTATAGAAGATTAAGAAAAGAAATACAGCTGTCTGGGAGACAGAGGAATTTCTACCAAACACGTACAGAAGGAGTCACTTGAGTAAGAGGCCAAAGAGAGAACTGACCACATATCCTAAATATTAGTCACACTTCTTAAAGCACTTCTGAAAGGTGCTCAGAAACTATGCAGTTGAAGATGGTTTGAGAAAATATGTAGAACTACCTACATTAAATCATTAAAACTGGGCAATTAGAGAGCAGCAGACATTTCCTTCACTTTAAGGGGTACAAAACCACTCTTTCACAGGGTTTATCATTTTAATTGATTCTTATTTAACAAGGTTTATTAATTCTAACTTAATTATTTTTAACTTAATTTGGGAAAAAAAGGATCAGTGACTACTCCAAGATGACAAATTAAATGAAAAAGAAAAGTAGAGAGGAAGAAAGAAAGAAAGAAAGAAGAGTAAAGAGAGAGGCACTCTGGGAAGTTGAAACGTGAGAGGAAAATGAAAAGTTAATGAGAAATGTTAAATACTTTTTCTTTTTTGTCTAATACAAAGGATATTTTCTCCTACTACCAGGTCTTGTAATGATCCTACTAGCAATCTCCAGCTTAATGTGACATTTTTTGGTGTCTGGTAATTTTATAAGGATAAAACCAATGTTCACTCTCTTTAAAGTTTATCCACTTTTGACTTGTGTCAAGACTTGACATAAGTTACCTCTAGTTGATGGTGATCACTATGAAGAAAGTGCTAATAAAAAAATCAAGTAATTACAGAACTAGTTTGACAGAAATTCATTTTCCAAATGTTGTTACTGGCCAGAAAATATGTAAAAAACCTGATACTGGTAGTTATTTAGTTAGCAGTCCACAAAGAAGGTCTCTTGAGATCCCTATGTTAACATGAGGCTTGAAACTTGAAGTGGTTATATCTTCCAGAACCTCAGAAATTTTTACTGTGCTAGAATATATATAAGCTACCCAAATCTACACATATATATAAAACCTAGCAATTAACTTGGACACAACAACACAATTATTACAAAAAAAACCACCCAACCAAACAAGAAAATCCCTCAGACTGTGCATTTTTGTCTGTAGCACTCACTGCTTTCCAAAGATATCTTGTCAAACAAAATTACTTTCCTGTACACGATCGGAAATGTACTGGGCTACACCCAGAACGTGTCCTGAAGCAACTTGTAATTTCATTCTGCTTTGGAAAACATTTGAACTTCCTCCTACATTGCACCAAAAATCTCACAGAGATCAAAAAATGTTCCACATTAACTATAAACAAACTTCTGTCTTAAACAGTTCCATCATGCAAAAACATTACTGAGACTTTCATCAAACTGAGGAGACTTCTTGATTTTACAGTCTCAGGAAGAAAAGACTTGTCTGATTAATGTCTAGAACGGAACTTAAGTCATTGCATCTATGACCCAGGTCAGAATTATTCTTAATAATCACAATTAATTTCTACAGAGCAGCTTGTCTAGAGCAACAACAGCTGTTCCTTTAACTAACTATCTACATTTTGGCAAGCAAGTGCAAACAGAACTGACTAATTTTTGCATTATATTTCATTTGAGTTACAGCATGAAAACTACAAGCAAAGTCAGTCCTAATGAGCAGCTTTTGTGTTATTTTCCTCTATAGACAGATCATTTACTTGGATTTATGGCTTCCTCTTTTCTCATTGAAGACCTTTCAATCTGAATAATAACTTGGGCCAAATAATCCTCCCAAAATCATGAGAGTTTTCTCTTCATCTTCAATGGGAACACTTCCAAATTATTAAAGTCTGATGGAGATTATGTGGCAGGTGTTTTGTTGTTGGTTGGTTGTTTTTTTTAAAATAAGAGTAGTTGCTTTCATGTTTAGCCAAATCTTGCAAAAAGTATTCAGTAATTAATTAGTAAATAAAATCTCACTGGAGCTGAGGTTGGAATTCTTAAAACAAATTTAGATGCCTGCAGAGTGCACATCTCTATCTGAGCTGATTACTGTGAGCTCTTTATAGCCCACAGAGAATAATAGGAATTTTCAGGTACAATGCATATCAGCAGTGAGTATATGTGTATTTATATGAACTGTGCCCTATTTCTATCCACTGACTACAGTGTATACTGTACAGGGACCTAGAATGATTACCTCAGATAGAGTCAACAAGTTAGGTGAGATGAATCCCATCCTAAGGACATCCTTCATTGAAAAATTACGTCTAATTGAACATCATTGTATATGAAACGGACAAGGAAATGGACTGATTTCCATTCTACCTTCTGTCTGGTTCTGTCTAAAGCTGACATAATTGTATTTTATTAACTTATACCAGATTTGTTAAATGCATTTGTGTCATACAGTTGCTTCTGGTATGTGGGTGGAATGAACTGTAGACATCTCAAAATCTGACATGCAATTCTCATCTAATAATCCTAGGCTTTGTTTATAGTTAACAAACACAAATAGCTTCCTTCAAAGAATGATTAATCAGAAATATTTCAATGACTACAAAGGAAACGCAGAGTGACTATCTTTTAGAAGCCCAGTTTAGGAAAAATAAATTCCAAGGCAGATATTTTAATAAGATAAGAAATACTTTATCAGATATTACTGAGCTGCATTATAAGTCTCCGTACTGAAGAATGGAGCTTTTTCCAGCCTGAATATGTGTTTTCTGGTTATTGCTGAAAATCTGTGATGAGTGTCCTCTAGCCTATTATCCAATCTCACAGAGGCTCACCCTTCCGCTACAGACTCTAGTTGCAGCACCACTGTAACCACTGCTCTTCAACCCAGGCAGGCCAAAGAATCAAAGCTCTTTCCTGTGCTTTGTGCAGTGTGACAATATACATAATTGGGTAGACAAAATAATTCCAACTAAAATAAATAGATCTATAGATAAACAGATAGATAAGTAGATAGAATAATTGATTCACAGGTTAACCTAAAAAGTGCTTCGTTCGGTCAACTTGTAGTTTCAAGGTCTTAAATTAGAAAAAAAGTAGAAGTGCGCAGGATAACCTGTATCTCTAGATCTTCTTTTCCTGTCCTTTCATTCAACAGTTTACCGGTGATTCCTTTGTCTAATTATCTCAGATATTTATTTCAGCTTGGAACATATTTCCATAATTCCTCTCTGCTTTTCCTCCTGCTGCTTTCTTTAATACTTGTAGATTATTACAGTTGGATTACTAATCTTCCAATGTATTTTTCATGATACATCTGAATTGATTAGACAAGCAGTGACAATGAAGACAAAGACAATCCTCTAACAAACAAGCTTTACTGGCTATATTTACAATATATGGAAAACTAAGCAGGGATGCATAAACAAGATACCTAGTCCACTGATCAGACATCCTGGGAGCACTGGTAGCTAGGAGACAGTATACTGCAGCACTCCTTGTATCTTCAGCATCTTCAAGTACAAAGTACACATTGTTCACACACCCAAAGTTTTGTCCATTTTTTCTTCTTGTCAGATTTTATGAGTTTTCCAGTTCTTTCTTTGAGGCTTTAATGTCTTTACCTGTTTCTTCTGAGCTGCTGCCCATAGGTAAGATTGCAGTTTTCTGAAAAAAAAAAAGGACACTTTTCTCAGGTTTTCTCTCCTCCCTTCATTATACATAAGGAGTCTCAAATAAAAGAATGGCTAGTTTTATTTTGTTAGCAAGGTTCAGTCATGGATTATTTATGTTAATGGTTGTTCATACCAGCTATAGGCTAACTGATCCATAGTATCCCTGAGATATTTCCTCATGTATATAATTCATTTATGAAGCACACAAAACTCTAACCTTTTTTTTTCCTCTTCTCATGCCAGTAAATTCTACATCCTAAAAGCATTCCTTCAATTTTGCTTTACTTGCTAGGATAAACATTTAGGAACCTGTTATGAAATGATCAATACCAACCTTCCTCCCTGCAAATAAATTCATCTTGTTAGTCTCTGTAGGTCACAGTTTAATATAAAAAAAAAGGTGATTTGAGATTTACATATATTCCTTTAAAAATACTGCATCATAATTCTCTTCTCCATAGTCAATTTCTAAAATTTCTCACAGTGAAAAAGATGCTTCTCTTTTTCTTCTTAAAATCTTATTAAAGTTCTCACATGCATATCTTGTTGGCATTGATCACAGTACCACATCTGATACTGACAGATCAGATGATATTTTTGCAGCAATCATAGAAGCATGTGTATGATCGCTAACTATCTTTGTCCTCAGTTTATTTACGAGGAACATGCACAATTTCCAAAGCTGAAGTCGTCAAGAATCATGTCCTACTCTTAGGCTTTTGATGTGTAAATAATTTTTTCTTCTTACTGAAATAATTTCCATATCTTTATATTCCTGTAACTAAAAAGAACTATCAGTTCAGCTCCCTTTAGAGACAAAAACTTGTCTGGTTTATTTTTCTTCCATGTGTATTAATGTGATGCACAATTTAAATCTCCTGAATGTAGCCCTCTTGCCCAATAAATACAGGATTACTATTGCTGGTAATGGGCCACAGATTTTTTACTAAGCTACAACAGAGACCTCAGGTCAGGTACTCTCTGGCTTTATCTAGATTTGTCTTGGCTGTATTGGAGCTTTATCTTAGCTTGCTTAGCTGTAACAAGAATTATTTAATGAGCAAGAGACTATTACTGAGTTTGTTTTACTTTTTGTATATATGTGGTGTAACATGTATTTCTAAAAAAAACAGTAAATATAAAACTACCAAGTTTTTTATGCTGTGTAAGAACAAATTATCTCTGCATTGTCACTGAGATGCAATGCAAACGAGGACTGAGCAGGGGTGACAGCAGAATCCTTGATGGTGGTGCCTCAAGGTATTGGTTCAGGATGATCCTAGAAGCCCCAGGGCTAGCAGCAACTCACCAGCAGTCAGTTAATGGTAGTAATGCAAAATTAAAAGCTGGAAAAAACTGTATTTAGGGTAAAATTAAGGAAAAAAGAACAAGTGTCTAACATGTACAATGCACCATATGCTTTAAAATCAGAGGTAATATGCAGTTTCAGATCAGTGAAGAAAGATCAAAGTGCAAAGCATGTTAGAAAACATATAAACATGGTCTCAAGCAAACCTTGAAGAAAGGAGGAAGAAACTGTCAACATCAGGTACCCCATCATTACCATCATATACCTCCAAGTGAAGACTTCAAAATGCTGACACCTTTCATAATGTTTCTCATCGACATCTGAAACTATCAACCTCAGGACCCAGAGGATCCTGAAAACAATAGATACTAGAAAGTTTTTCTTGTATAACGGCTTTTACCTGTTGGATTATTAATGAGATTGGTTTTGAATTTAGACTGAGAGAGTGATAATATCATTGCATTTAATAATAATAACTGTTTTTTACTGTATAAAAGCTCTTAATTAAACTAAAAATAAATATTTGGGTTTCCATGTACTTTGTGTTCTCTTTGCCCATAAAAAGATTTTGAGAGTAATACGAAAAACTACAAATATGTGGTCAATTTTCCACTGGAAATTTAACTACTAAAAATTTTAGGGATATTTCTGTAATATACTCAAATCCTTGCCAAAACTGAGAATGGAAGTATCAGATTGAATGTCACTTTGTTAGACACTGACTTTACATGAACTACACTCACTACTGTCAGACAGTTGATATCCCATCCACTTGTCAATGCCATCTGAGACAAGGAAGAGGGAGGGAAGACCACAGGAAGAAGAGAGAACACTAGTAGTAAGGTCTAAACCTTGTTTTCCCAAATTATATAAAGTTAGCAATTTTAACACTGACATATTGTTATTTGTGAGATCCTAGATATGAAAACATAGAATGTTAAAAACAATATTAACAAAAAATGGAAGTAGAAGGTAAGGTCTACTGGACATGAAGCTTAAATCACTATAATAGGTTGCTGTCCAGAAGTGTCTCATAAAACAAACTAAATCTGATAGATTTATTCCTTCCCTGGTCTCCTGACTTTCACATATGGAAGGACTAAGTTACTTCACTTCTTTCTGGAGATCATAATTTCACTTTTTCCCTGTGTATTGGATGCAGGTGCCCAGGTGTTGGCAGCAGGGGCTGCAGGGGTGGCCTCGGTGAGACACAGCCGGTTCCTGCTAGCTCCAACCAACCCACTGCAGGACACAGCTGAGCCCCTCAGCCAAGATGGTGGCTCCTCAGGGAAAACATATTTAAGAAAGGGCAGAAAATTCCAGAGGAAGAGAGGTGGAGGAAACAAAAGAGAGTGAGAAACAGCAGAGGGAACACAAAGGTGAGAGAAGAAGGTGCTCTAGGCACCAAAGCAGAGATTCCCCTGCAGCCCATGGAGGACCAGGCACTGGAACAGGTGGATATTTTCTGAAGGATTTCAGCTGATGGGGAGAACCCAGACAGACGCAGAGGGAAGATCTGAGGAGGAAGGAGCATTGGAGAGAAACCCTCATCTACTGACAACAGCCCCCCTCCCTGATATGCCACTCAATGGGGGGGATTGGAGGAGTTGGGAGAGAAGGAATGAAGGTGAGCTTGGGAAAAGGGGGATGAAAGGTGCGGTTTTAATGTGTATCTTTTGTTTTCTCACTACCCAAAACTATTTTAATTGAGAATAAATTAATTTTCCCTAGATTGAGTTTTGTCCCTGATGGTAGCTAAGTGATCTCCCTGTCCTTTTGTCATCCTGTTTTCTCCTCCTGTTCTGCTGAGGCGATTCTGAGCCTGATCCTCCTCCAAAGTTTATCCACCACACCCTGTTCTCAAGGGAAACAGTGTAAGGCATAAAAACATGTATAAAAATATAAAAGAGGGGAAAACACACCAGATACCTTTTATTGCTGTCACAGGGGATGTACTAAGGCACTGAAACTGTCTGCAGCAGCTCCAGTTCTGTAGTCAGCTGCACA
Organism: Cariama cristata; assembly: GCF_000690535.1. Classification (NCBI taxonomy): domain Eukaryota; kingdom Metazoa; phylum Chordata; class Aves; order Cariamiformes; family Cariamidae; genus Cariama; species Cariama cristata. Next base: position 75,211 of record NW_009603078.1, on the reverse strand, counting down.
AAGTTAGCCAAATGGCTAGTATGATGTTTCCTTTAACTTCATGACAAAATGGTTGAGTACCCATTTACAAATGGATCAGCTACAGGCAATCTTCAACAAGATGAGAGACTGACAGTGAAACTCAGACTTCTGGAAGTGTAATAAGAGGCATTAGCCAACCTATCATATGTTTCCACAAGCTAAAGCATAACTAGATACTATCATTACTATTCCTGTAGTAGATGTTGTAATATACATAACTGAATTATTCTGTAGAAATTTATGTAATGTTGTAAGATAAACTCTACCTGAGCAGTTTTCCTGTTTTAGCGGATCTCATTATTCCTTCTGCAGGCAACCAAGAGATTTTGGCTAGGGTCCCTTTCCTACTACATCTCCAAAGAATTGCACATTCTATTGGGTCTGGTTGGGATGGAGTTAACTTTTTTCCTAGCAGCCCATATGGTGATGTGCTTTGCATTTGTGGCTAAATCACAACAGTGTTTTGGTTATTGCTTAAAAACCCTTGCACAGCATCAAGACTTTAGTCTCCCTCCCCTGTTCACCTGCCAAAAGCTAATAGGCTGAGGGTGGGAAGAAATTGGGAAAGTGTCCTAGTGTCCTGTCACAGATGGAGGGAGCCTTGCCTATTGCTTAGGACCTACTGACCCATATTCAGTTCCCATTCACATGGAACCCTACTCCGGCCCCAGTGACAGTCTCTGCAGTTACTTCGACCCCAGGGATATAGGAGGGACAACTGACCCAACTGACCAAAGGGATATTCCATATTGTATGACCTTCATGTTCATTCATGTTATGTTATGACATTTGTTTTCTCAAGTAACCATTTCACGTGCTGAGGCTCCTCTTCCCAGGAAGTGGTTGGACGTCTGCCTCCTGATGGGAAACAGTGAATAAATTTATCTTTTTGCTTTTCTTTTCCTGTTACACTGTCATTATTTTGATCCTCGAGTCTTCTCACCTTCCTTTTATTATCTCCCTGTCCCATGGGAGAGGGGAAGGAGCAAAATGCAGGTTGGGTGTTTGGCTGCTGGCTGGGGTCAATATACCATATGTGTATACATCAGATAGACCCAAATGTAGCAGGCCAAACATTTTGCAGAAGTACCAGGTTTTTTATACAGCAAGAACATATAAAGTAAATCTTTCCTTACTGCTTGCTAGTACCTGAGATAAGGTCTCTAATTAGCTGAACAATTCATCTACAATTCAACTCAATATTTGAATTACTCTGAGCTCCTTTAGGAAAGGTCAGATGAATTATCTTGGATGGCAAGCCGTGGCTATAGTTCTTGTTTTCAAAAACTATTAAATACTTTCCAAGATAAACTGTAATATTGTAATCCACTGTCTAACGTTACTTTTTTATAGTTTATGTGTGGGATATCTGGAAGACAGGGGACATATTGTGAGCAACCCAGACACACTGAATGTGGACTACGTGACCATCTGAACGCATGTAGAATCATTTTATGTTAACAATAAGCTGAAGGGTATTTTGAGAATGCGATAAAATGTGGGAAAGCGCAGAGAGAGTTATGTAGGGAGGTAAGCTTGTGGGGCAGGAGATAGATAAGCTTGAGAAGCAAGGCCATGGGAGCAGAATCTAGAGGAGGAGTTGTTGGGGGGAGTTAAGCCGCGTGGACAGTAACGCTTAGCAAATCATGTATAGCCGATGAGCGCGTGGACAATGCATGGCACCAATCATAGACTGAGCTATCACGTGTTTAGAAAATGCAATCTGTATATTAAGGGCTACTGCTTGCTAATAAAGTTGGCTTCTTCTGATCACATTGGTCGTGCGAAGAGTCCGTGAATTCCGCGTCATTTATGCATTAAACTTCAGGAATCTAAGGCAAATCAACTTTCAAGCTAAAGTCAGTGACACTCAAATGATACTGAAGTTTAAATCAAAGGACACAAGAATTCAAATCTTACTTTTTCCGAACATGTAAGAGTGTAAGAAGGCTGATCAATCCTCAAGGGTATAGCCTATCTTTAGTTCTTAATTATTTATCCTTTGCTTTGAAGTTGTGACCATTAATGACCACAATCTATGTGATTTGCAGATTTCTGCTTAGAGTCCTTCCAGGACACTGTCTTTACCCCTTGTCCCATAGAGAACTTCATTTACCAGTAGTGTATTCCAAAGTTCAGAAAATGTGAGTGTTATTTATCTGCCTGACTTGAACAGGTTGAATCCTACTCTAAATATGTGGGTACTTACATACAATTAACAAAGATATCCTGGAACATCATTAATAAAAAAAATTTTAAATAACTTCTTTTTTGCAGGGAATTATGACTTATATATGTTTAAATAATTGATCTGCAAATGTATCTCTATGCATCCTATAATAAAGCTGACACTTGCAACCTACTTCAAAGACTATGGAGGGTGAAAAGAGAGGGGAAAAAAGACAAATTCATTTTATAGACATAAAAAGTCAAGTGTGTGTAATGATCAGTCAGCTGAGACAATGCTGACATTTTAGGTGTACATCTTCTGAGGTCTTGAGCCAGGTACTCAGAGGAATGAAACATCCACGATTCCAAATGATGTCATTAAGAGATGAAGGTATATCACTGTGAAAAAGCCCAGCCTAAGGGATCAAGACGCTTGTGGTCCTTGAGATGAACAACCAAATTATGCTGGATTTGCTGTGACGTAGAACTGTCTACGATCTGCACAATGTAAGAAAGGAAAGATTCTAGTCTTCACAAAAATGTTAAAATTTGCCAACAGAGTACTTGCTATACTAAAGCTGTATTTTCTTTGGAAGAAAACCCAAACAAATCCCACATTTGGCTTATATAAAGTGTCATATAGCAATTATACAAACTGACAATTCAACAATGACCACTGTACTGTTTTATAAGCAGATGCCATAGCATTCTAATTTTGAAGGAAAGATGATACCAGCTGAGAGTGAAAGTGAGTGCAGTAAAAAGCGAAAGCAGGTGCTAGAGACAAATGTGTTAAGTATGGTTTGTTAAAGCAAACAACAACAAAAAAAAAAAACACGAAAGAAAAAAATAATAAAATCGGAGTTTAAAAGCACTCTGCAGGAAGAAATATGGTCATGTATTGCTTTTGTAGAATAACACTAGTGACCTGCAAACTAGGTCAGGGTCTAACAAATGTTACATCAGTGGAGAACAATTGGTGGAAAATAACATTTGGATGTTTCTGAACAAACAGCAAACAGCTGATGAAGCAATTCAAGCAACCTCATCATCAGGTCTCTGTGGACTTGACCTTGGAAACAGATCCATTGGCCCCATATGACCTCATATTCTTGTTTATCTTCTGGGACAGTCTGGAAAGCAAAAATTAGCCTTTACCTTCAATCCTTTTACTAAATGCTCTTTTATCCAGCTGGTGTCAGAACGCTTTATTGCATTCTGGTTTTTTAGTTCCTTGTCATAAGTTCTTCTCTGTCCAGTCAATGGGTGTCAAATGGAAGTTTTTTGCAAAGGCTGGTTCTCAGCATGGTGGCAAAGATCTAAAGGGGACAACATTATGTGCAGTTGTATTTCTTCAAAAGGCAAGTTATACACAAAATATTCTGAAACAGCATATTCTGGTCAGATGGAGGAGTGTCTATAGGTGCTAGTACAGCTCTCTGAAAAGAATGAGTAGTGAATACACATCTTAATGAAATAATTTCTATTCATCCCTGTTCTCTTTAGATGCTCACATTGTAGATAGCTATGTATGAGCAAATAATCTAGATGCTCTTTATAGTCAATAGGGAAAAAAGTATGTCTAGAGCATAATTCATCTGTCCTCATCAATTGTACAATGTCCCTTCCTTTCTCAACAGCAGTTCATTCATATCTTGAAGGAACCAATCTAAACAGTTGGACTGTACCTCTGTGTGCAATACTGCATTCACAACTGCACATCTTTCTGCTATCTAAGTAACAAATAACAAAGGATAATTTTGCTTACAATTTCCTACAAATAGAATTAACTGACCTAACCTCATTTAATATCGTGGATAATGCCTCCCTCCTTTTGTTCCTCTGTAAATCAGCAGCACTTTGTTGAACTGCAAGAACTTTCAGAGTTTTAAAGAAAAAAACCTCCTTTTGTTCCTCTGTAAATCAGCAGCATTTTGTTGAACTGCAAGAACTGTCAGAGTTTTAAAGAAAAAAAACAACTAAAAACCCACCTTTAAATTCTATAGCTCGATAACACCTCTTCGACTTGCTAACAGAAAAAATATCACAGCTGGGAAACATTAATTTTCCAAACATTGTTGTCCTGGTTTGACTAAAACAGGACTATTTCTCCTTTCAGTAGATTTTTCTCTCAGTTAAGTTTCTCCTAAGTAACTGCACTTTCTGAAGTTAGCTACACGTTTTTCAGACAGTGTTTGCTTTCAGAATTGTTTACACTTGATGTTTATAGTTGTTACTGAAATAATGTAGGACCGGTATGGAGAAAGGCCTATATTAATACTTATCCCTTTGGGAACCAATGTCCCTATTGACTCTTTCATGTTCCACATGTGAAAAGACACAAAAAGGTCATGCCTGCGGAAAAGTGCAGATGACACAGATGACCAAAAACTGACCAACGAGGTATTCCATCCCATCCACGTCATCCTCAGTATAAAGCTAAGGCATTATGGTGATCAGTCTCTCTTCTTTCATGGCCGGCATCCCCGTGGGACCCTGCTCACTCTCCTGCCTCTGATCTTGATCCGTGTATTCCTGAATTCGGTTCCTGTTGACTGTGGAGTCCAATCTGGGACATCTGGGTGCCTGGTCTGCCACGGCAGCGGAGCAAACCACCACAACTTGCAATTCCGTAATCACCTTTGGGAAGCTCAGTATTGGTTGTATATGTTTTTTTCTTTTATTTCTATTATTAATAGTATCAGCATTAATTTTATTATACTCTCTTTCATCATTATTGTTTTATTAAAGTAGATTTAATTTTCCAAACTGCAAATCTCTCCCTTTTCCCCTCTCCTTCCCCTTCTGGGGAAGGAAGAGGTTAATAGAGAGCATTTAATGTCTGCTTTAGGTGCTGTCCAGCCTTAAATGGTGACAATTATAAATGCTTTGAAAGAGTTAAGTGAGTGGTTTTCAAAGTCCATAAAAGAGATATCAGTGCTTCTGCTTTATATAGAAGCTTTTCATGTCACTTTCTGCTTACTGGTCTTTGATAAACTTCTCTAGTTGACTTTGGCAGTTCACAGTCCTTTACAAGCAAAGAACAATATAACTTCTATGAAGCACCCAAAGGCCTTCATAGCAGCTCTTGTGCTATCAGATTCAAGATAAGCACTGGCATACGTTCTTTAAAGCAAGTAAAATATCTCAATGTATAACACATCTGTGGTTCAGTCCTGCAAATTTGCTTTTGTATGACTGACATGACTTAAACAACTGAAGGGGTATTTCCATGGTAAGAGCCTTAAGCTGAAACTGGCATCAACCTGCACCGATCAGATCCGTGTACCAGTAAATTGTCAAAAAGTCGCTGGTTATGTCAATAGTTTTAGTTTATCGCAAACAGACTAAAAAAAGATTAATAAAAGGAGAAAAGCGCTTTTTTCTTGCATACTCTTTCTGTTATTTCTTTTAGTTTTCCTTCCCTCTGCTGTTTTCCTGTTCTGTCTTTACAGACGGTGGATCCACAGTCACGTTGCTCTGGTTTATGAAGTTACCAATCGCCAGATGTGTAGGAACTGCCTGTGTATATGCTGTAAGCCTGTAACAAGTGAAATGAAATTCAACTTGCTGTAGCATGTAATTGAAGGCGTATAAATGACATGAAAATACATTACATTTTTCAAGGACTAAAATGTTCACATACAAAGAAATGTCATGGCTTACATGATGTGTGATAACTTGTTTGCCTGTAGTAGTTGACTGTGTGCCTGAACTCCAGCACTGCCTTATTCAGATTTTTTTGAGTCAACTTCCCTAATATGTGCTTCCCCACAAAAATTGCATTTACAGTGTTAGTAGACTATAACCATCAATACTTGATTTAGCAAGTTTCCCTTCAAAAGTTGCAGGTTATTTCTGTGTGTCCTTGCTGGAACTGGATCCATGTGTTTCTTCCCACCTGTTTCCTTAAATGATCTTCGAAATTACGAGGTGTTTCCATTGTTCACTAATGCAGAATGTTTATGTTGTTTCTTACCTCCCACTTTCATCCCTCCTTGCTAACCACAAAATTACTCTCCTTTTTTTCCCACATTTGGGCTATAGTTTCAAGTAATTCACTAGCATTCTTTTCATTATTTACTATTACGGTTGGACTTGATGATCTTTGAGGTCTCTTCCAACCATAATGATTCAATGATTCTATTATGGAACAGAAAAAATATTCAGAAATCTAACTATTTTCAGGGGCAAAAAATAAGCTCTTGAATTTTGTAACATTATGGCACGTGTTACATATCTTATATGTCATATCATCTGTCTTTTTTTCCTTTTTTCCTGGTCCAAATTTTCTATTTTTCCTCCCCCTAAATATGCTATAAGCCTTTATGTTGAATAGATGAGTAAAGACATAGTCAGATGAGATCTTGCATTCAAATTTGAATGGTTTGTGAAATTAATACCTTATTCACAAGTCACCACTTTTCCAGTGCAGCCTGAGTGCTTCTACAGTTCTCTAGCGTAAAGCAGGTTAGATCAGATAAATTATTTTAATTTGTACTAAAATGGCTCACAGATCTCATTTATTCAAATATCGCAATTCACTGGAAGAGC
>NW_009603078.1:59933-68450 GCF_000690535.1 Cariama cristata | reverse complement strand
GTCAGTGTAAGTGGGACTTAACTTTATAAGTCACTCAAACAGAATCAGAAGAATGTCTCTCTTGCCGTACCTAATTAGTCAACATGAAATGGTGAGGTTGACACTGCTAGAGATGTCATTATGTGAAAGTTTGTGACAGACGTACAACAGGAAAACATCTAGTTTGTGTTTAAGTCACAAAGTAAACTAAAAAAGACCTCCCTTCTATCATCATTCGTGAGTGTCCACATCTAAAGAGGAATTGTCAACTCCATTGATAATACTCCTCAGCTTGACTTCTTTCTAGAGATTACCACAAAAGTATTTCAGAAAGAAATATGAAGCAACTGCTAAATGACAGGAAGGCTGAGACCTGATTGAAAGACACTGAAAAGGATTTTTTAAACTTCTTTCATTTGGGGAGCTGAAGAAAACATAAGACCTGTCTATTATCTTGAGGTAGGAAAAGACAGCAAGAAAAAAGCTGTTCCATTGAAACATATTGTGTCAGGACAAGTAATAGATTGTTTTCTCCTTAGTTGCCTGGCTCCTGTAGTTAAGAAAAACAACCAGGATTTTTTACTGCTGAGGTCCCAAATTAAATCCATATTGGACCAAAAATCTTTTCCAGCATTTTCACAAGCCATCTTAGTTCAAGCTGTTCAAGAGTCTGCTTTTTCTAGCTTGTAAGATGTTGTGTACTGTGAGAAACTGATATTTTTTTGTGTACCTAGAAAGGCATAATATCAAAACTGTAGTATAAATCATGCTGATGACACAGAACAGGACAAAGCTGCTCAGTGTTATCAATCACTGTCAAACAAACAAACAAAAAGTTTATCTGAGAAATATAGCTACTTAATGTTTTTTTTTCCTATTTCAGAAACATGAGCAGGGTATGTGTTTTGGGGTAGCTTTCCAAAAGCCAGTCACTGATTTTTAGATCCAGATTGCCACTGAAAATAAAAAGGTAGGTGTTTGACTTCCCGTGTGCCACTAAAAATTTCCTCTAACATGCTTCATGTACTTCTTTGTGCTTCATTCTTAAGCCAATGAAAAATGTATAACTCACTCTCAGATACTCCCTTTTGTTTGTACCAAAATAGAGGTGGGAGAACATTGTAAAGCATTTACATGAATATTAATTCCTGTTCTTAAGTGGGTTCACTTCAACTGTTTTCATGCCTACTTTGTGCTTGCTTCCTGTCAATATTGCAGTGATCAAGCTTTGCTAGTGATGAAATTCATGAAAGGTACCTTCAGCCTGAATGCTCATTTGCCAAAAGCAAAATCTGAGTTGCATAACCAATCAGTGGTGTGAATTCCAAATACCTGAGTCAATATTGCATTTCAAAAATATACCTCAGCATGCAATTTAATATTCAACATGCAGAAGGAAGGCTAGGGAAAATGTGGGCCCACTGTTGAACAAGGTGGGTACCCCGGTGACAGAGTATACAGAGAAAACAGAGTTACTGAATGCCTTCTTTGCTTCAGTCTTTACAGCTAACGCAGACCCTCAGGAATTGCAGACCCTGGAAATAAGAGAAGAAACCTGGAGAAAGGGAGACTTTCCCTTGGTCAAGGAGGATCAGGTTAGAGAATGTTTAAGCAAACTGGACACCCACAAATTCATTGGCCCCAACGGGATGCACCCACGAGTGCGGAGGGAGCTGGTAGATGTTATTGCTGAGCCACTCTCCATCATCTTTGAAAGGTCATGGAGAACAGAGGAGGTGCCTGAGGACTGGAGGAAAGCCGCTATCACTCCGGTCTTCCAAAAGGGCAAGAAGGAGGACCCAGGAAACTACAGGCCAGTCAGCCCGACCTCTGTCCCTGGAAAAGTGATGGACCAGATCATTCTGGATGTCAGCTCTAAGCAGGTGAATGAGAGGAAGGTTATCAGGAATAGTCAACATGGATTCACCAAAGGGAAGTCATGTTTGACCAACCTGATAGCCTTCCACAACAGCATGAGTGACAGGGTAGATGAGGGGAGAGCAGTGGATGTTGTCTACCTTGACTTCTGACAATGTCTCCCATTGTTTCTGACAATGCTTTTAACTCCCGTGGCTTCTGACAATGTCTCCCATAACATCCTCATAGGTAAGGTCAGGAAGTGTGGACTAGATGAGTCGATAGTGAGCTGAATTGAGAACTGGTTGAATGGCAGAGCTCAGAGGACTCTCTGGGCAACCTATTCCTCACCACCCCCATGGTGAAGAATTTCTTCCTGGTATCTAGTCTAACTTATTGATCAATGACCTGGATGAAGGGACAGAGTGTACCCTCAGCAAGTTCGCTGATGATACAAAACGGGGAGGAGTGGCTGATACACTGGAAGGCTGCACTGCCCTTCAGCGGACAGGCCCTTGACCTGGACAGACTAGACAGTTGGGTGGAGAGTAACCTGATGAAGTTCAACAAGGGCAAATGTAGGGTCCTGCAGCTTGGGAGGAATAAACCCATGCACCAGTACAGGCTGGGGGGCGACTTGCTGGAGAGCAGCCCTGTAGAGAAGGACTTGGGAGTGCTGGTGGACAAGTTGAACATGAGCTAGTAATGTGCCCTCATGGACAAGAAGGGCAATGGTATCTTGGGGCGCATGAGGAAGAGTGTGGTCAGCAGGTCAAGGGAGGTTATCCTCTCCCTCTACTCTGCCCTGGTGAGGCCACATCTGGAGTACTGTGTCCAGACCTGGGCTCCTCAGTTCAAGAAAGACAAGGAACTACTGGACAGAGTCCAGCTGAGGTCAATAAAGATGATTAGAGGATTGGAGTATGTCCCTTACCAGGAAAGGCTAAGGGAACTGGGAATTCAGGAATTTTCATCTTAGTATGAAGAAGAACTATACTAGAACAGGCTGCCCAGAGAGGTTGTGGAGTTTCCTTCTCTGTAGATATTCAAAACCTTCCTGGACAGATTCCTGTGCAACTGGCTGTAGGTGAACCTGCTTTGGTAGGGCGTTGAATTAGATGATCTGTCCCTTACCAGGAAAGGCTAAGGGAACTGGGAATTCAGGAATTTTCATCTTAGTATGAAGAAGAACTATACTAGAACAGGCTGCCCAGAGAGGTTGTGGAGTTTCCTTCTCTGTAGATATTCAAAACCTTCCTGGACAGATTCCTGTGCAACTGGCTGTAGGTGAACCTGCTTTGGTAGGGCGTTGGATTAGATGATCCCAGAGGTCCCTTCCAATCCCAACAATTCTGTGATTCTTACAAAACGAAATTTAGTTCTTTAATGTGGAACAAGACAAAGCCAATTCATTGGCTGTAAATAAAAGTTAAATGGAGGTCAAGCAAAGATAGTACTCTGAAAATAATAATGAAGATGTTAAAAGATATTTGAGTATTTAAAGATGCGGACCAGGATTATGGCTCAGATTATCAGAATAAATTATTACTTCTATTGCTTTCAAAGGCAGTTTAGACACCAATTCGGTTTATGAATTAGAAAAATTCTACTGAACATCTGTCTCCATCTTTATGCACTCAAGAAGGGATTAATCTCAGAATAATTTCTAGTCAATGGATGGCTGGGCATCATCAAAGGGAAATTTGCGCTGTCTTTTTAAGGCATCTAGGTTAGATGCGATGATTCCTCTTCCTGCTGCATTGACTATATGTCATGACTGGTCTAGACTAGACATCTCACGGCAAAATTTATATTTTTTAAACCTTCTCATGTATTTTGGTAGGATCATAGGATGAAGTAGGTTGAAATAACACAAAACCTCATGGTTCTACCAGTTACAGGATGAAAATGCAAATATATTTTTTCATAATGAAAATTCTTAATGTTTTCTTGAGCTAAACCCAAACAGTCATTTAAGCAGAGGAAATTGTAAAACATGATTTTCTATTTATATATGAAGACTGAGACAATGTGAATGTTGATATCTGTGTATATCCTCATGCTGTGTCAGTTTTTCCAGCAAGATCTTTATTCAAGATCTTCTCTTTCCTGTATTTGCTTGCTGATTTTCACTTAACTTCTTTTAAACCCTTATCATTGCATATTTAGTTGAATTTGCAAACTACTGAAAAGATTTTGGATTGGGACAAATTGGGTGATAATACAAGACTACCTTCCTTAGGAAAGTAAACATAGAGATGACCCTTGATGTTATTTCTGTGTATCTTGCATTATTTCTCATGAAGAATCATAGAAGAAAATCAGATCAAAATTTAATTCTTATGTCTAGTCACCATCTGGGTCCTGCAAAACTGGCAAAGGTCCCAAACAAAATGTCATAACCTGGAATGCTCAGGATGAAAACCTGGCTGCATTGAAGTCAATGGTAATATTTTTATTGATTTCCATGTACCAAGGAACTCATTACAATTGTAAGCATAAATCAATGAACAATATATCATTAATAATTTTTAATATGTAAAATGAATAAAGGATATAGACAGATTTTCTCTTTATACATTACCTTTAGCTATTGTATGTCCTACTATGACCTCAAATTTGAGCTCCTGTGCATTTCTAATTATTCAGAGCAGACTTACTGTAGAAATGGCTTACACATCTGTCATATTCCCCTAAAAGGCAGATTTAAAGCCTATACTGTATTTATTATGCTAATTCACTTTGAAATCTGTGGTGAAGGTGCCTCATGCCTTTCAAACTGAGTTTGCATAGTAAATTTAGCATGGGTCACAGTGGCCCACAAACATTATCCCTGAAGTGGCTTTAACAATTAGTACCTTAAGAAAGTATGTAGTATACACAGTTTGAAATACACATGCAGTGAGAAAAAGGGTGAAAAAAATTAAGTACTTTTTTTTTTGTGCTCTATGCTTTAGTAGTTCTGGGTTTGGGTTTCTTTATTTAATATCTTTTTGTTGTTGTAATCAGGCTTTCAGAAGCAAAAGCACTTAGTGATTGTGTTGCTAATGTGGTCTTTCCATAAAATGGCTAGCTTTTATCAGAAATAACCTTTTCCATACTTAAGCGATAAAAGTTAGTTTTGTTGTTGCCAAGCAGGCTATTTTCTTCAGAAAAAAATACTCACAACCACCCACCATCAGTGACACAAAAAAGCAAAATAGGTGTTTAATTCAGTATTCTTGTCTTTTTAACACCACTACTGACAGCAAGACATAGTCGGATGAAACAGCTCCTAAAAATTAATTTTTTTTTTTAATACCAGTTAGAGTAAAACTTTATAGTGAGCTTGAAAAATGAATATGCTTCCCCAATGTATGTAAAGTGCTATTACAGTTATTTTTCTGGCTAAAAAAATACAATAAAACGAAGCTCAGGTTTTCAGTATATTCAATACCTATGAGTGAAAATAACAGTGGAATTCAGCAATTATTCCTCCCCGCCAATCATTACAAGCCATATAATTTTAAAGTTAAATTAAAGAGAAATGTAAATGTGTTTAAGTATACAAATGAACAATTAGGGAAGACAAACAACTCTAATGCTGCTCCATAGTGGCAGTTCTGGCTATAGCATAGTAGTTTGTTGTCCCAGGTTAGATTAAAGTGATTTTAAAATTTGCATTTATTTCACTTTTTTCCTAAAGGGATCATTAAAAGATGGATTTGAAGTTGTTTTGTTGCCTTAAATGCATTTCAATATCAATATCAGAGACATTTTGCATACATAAGTATTCACAAAACCTGGTCTGCTGGTCTGATTTGTGATCTTCATTGAGTCATTTCCTTGCTTTACTTCAGATGTCTCCTTTAGACTTCTAGGGGGTGCACTGTGTTAATGAACACTAATACAGCTTTTATAGTCTCTTGGTTCCAATGTTTGCACAGTGTCTCCTAAGTAGCAAGAAGACCATCAGATATTAAGAGAAAATTAATGAGTAATTTTTTAACAACAAAAATAAAAATAAAAATTAAAATAAATACATTTTTAAAAAATTTAAAGTATGTATCCTTTAGAAGGTCTTTTAGTTATGTTTTTTACAAAGCATTCATACATATTTTACATAGCTATAAAAATCGATACCCTTTACACATGTGGTGAAAACATTTGAATAAAAAAGAAACAATATTGTTTCAAGATCAACATGACCTGGCAATGTGTACTTGTAACCCAGAAAGCCAACTGTATCCTGGGATGCATCCAAAGCAGTGTGACTTTTTGGCCAGCAGGTCGAGGGAGGGGATTCTGCCCCTCTGCTCCGCTCTGGTGAGACCCCCCTGCAGTACTGCCTTCAGCTCTGGGGTCCTCAGCGCCAGAAGAACATGGACCTGTTGGAGTGAGTCCAGAGGAGGTCACGAAGACGATCCAAGGACTCTAGCAGCTCTCCTATGAAGACAGGTTGAGAGAGCTGGGGTTGTTCAGCCTGGAGAACAGAACACTTGGGGTAGACCTTAGAGTGACTTTCCGGTACCTAAAAAGGGCCTGCAAGAAAGCTGGGGAAGGACTTTTTACATGGGCATGTAGTGAAAGGATAAGGGGCAACGGCTTTAAACTGGAGGAGGGTAAATTTATATTAGATATCAGGAAGAAATTCTTGACTATGAGTGTGGTGAGGCACTGGCACAGGCTGCCCAGAGAAGCTGTGGATGCCACAGGTTGCCCAGAGAAGTTGTGGATGCCCCATCCCTGGAAGTGTTCAAGGCCAGGTTGGAAGGGGCTTTGAGCAACCTGGTCTGGTGGGAGATGTCCCTGCTCATGGCAGGGTGGTTGGAACTGGATGATCTTTAAGGTCCCTTCCAACCAAACCATTCTATGATATGATTCTATGACTAAATGAAAAATATAAATATCAGAAAAGTCAGACAGGAACTACAAACAAAGAAGTGTTCAGAAAACTAAAAAGCAAATGTGAAAACAGTTCTCCTGCAATCATAAGTTTTACATCTGAGCTATTGAAATGCAAGATACTTAGCACAGGTGTATTTTCAAGACAGTTTTTCTCTTATTCTCTGTCTTCTAAGCTGAAACTGAGGTGAAAATTATGCCCTTTATCTTGGATTCCTTATGGCTTTCTTAACTGTCATACATGACAATATGGAGTAGGTATTTTTTTTTAATTATTGTGCAAATAATTCCACTTAAAATACAGGTGAAGGCACCAAGTCTGAGTTGAAGCTTACTATTTAAATTTAGTTTGTCTACTGTTTTACATTAGGGGAAGTGAAAAGAAAATGAACTATGTTTAGCTTAGGTCTTCATCTCTCACAATATAGCAATTAAAGTGTATTCTGGAAAATGTCATTTCAATCATCAAGATAGCTCATCACAATGACAAATTCTATGATGCTTATACATTAAGCTATAAAAAGGATGATGTGAAGGGAAAAATATTTCATCTGGGGCACTGAATGTACATAGGGAAAAGACCTGACACATTTTATACATTACTTGTGCTGCTTTTCATTTCCATATATCTGTATACATGTGTTTGGATCTATATGTATACATACATATGCATGTGTGTTTGTGGGTATGTATAGATAAATAAATTAATACAATTCCTCATTTAAAAATGAACATAAAATAATAATTACATTACCAAAAGAGCCTTTCCTTAAATTACAATCAGTCCTGCAAAAATTCAGTAGTTTGTCTTAAGTGTTATTTATATCAAGTTGTAACTGAAAATATACATAATGAATACCATTAAAATACAATAAAAGGAGTCACAGGGAGTCTTAATGATGTACAAAACATGTTGCTTTGCTGTATATTACAACCTCTGTAAAACATATACATCATCAGAAAATGGAATGTTTTTAAATGTAAACTTACTTACTAAAAGAAAGATGAAAGGCTTACTCATCAGGAAAACAAAAAGACCAGGGATTCTGCATTGAAAAGCCATAGAATAAAAGCAGTCAAGGGTGATGGGCTTCATGGGCCTTATGAAGGTAGGGAAGCCATTTAAGGACACAGCTTCTGCAGGGATGTACTGCTGATCACATCGCCTCTTTGCCATCTCATCAGTGAGATGACTGCAGAGCATGTCTCTGAAGGAGAAAATCAGCAGCTCAATTTCCACCATGTTTTACTTTTGCTATCTACAAGCTTTTTGGTTGTATTAGGTTTGCGTGGCAAGGTGGGCCTACAGCGGTGGCTTCTGTGAGAAGCTGCTGGAAGCTTCCCCATGTCCAGTATAGCCAATGCCAGCTGGTTCCAAGACAGACCCACTACTGGCCAAGACCCAGCCCATCAGCCGCAGGGGTAGTGCCTTTGGGATAACAGATTTAAGAAGGGGGAAAAGTTGCTGCATAAGAGCAGTTGCAGACAGAGAAGAGAGGAGTAAGAATATATGAGAGAAACATCCCTGCAGACCTCCAGGTCAGTGCAGCAGGAGGGGAGGAGGTGGTGCAGGGCCGGAGCAGAGATTCCCCACCAGCCCCTGGTGCAGCGCAAGGCAGCCCATGGAGGCCCACGCTGGAGCAGATCCCCACCTGCAGCCGGAGCAGGGGGATGCCTGAAGGAGGATGGGACCCCATGGGAAGCCCGCGCTCGAGCAGGCTCCTGGCAGGACCTGTGGCCCCACGAAGAGAGGAGCCCAGGCTGGAGCAGGTTTGCTGGCTGGGCTTGTGACCCCGC
>NW_009603078.1:44564-59791 GCF_000690535.1 Cariama cristata | reverse complement strand
GAAGCAGAAGAATGTGAAGAGTCCTCCCCGAGAGGAGGAAGGAGCGGCAGAGACAACAGGTGTTGGACTGACCCCAACCCCCATTACCTGTCCCCCTGTGCCACTGGCGGGGAGGAGGTAGAGAAAACAAGGGAGTAAAGTTAAGCCTGGGAAGAAGGGAGTGGTGAGGGGAAGGTATTTTAAGGTTTGGTTTTATTTTCTCATTACCCATTTCTCAGGCGACCAAGAAGGCCAACAGCATCCTGGCCTGCATCAGAAATAGTCAGTTCAGTAACAGTGTGGCCAGCAGGACTAGGGCAGTGACCATCCCTTTGTACTCCACGCTGGTGAGGCCACACCTCCAATACTGTGTTCAGTTTTGGGTCCCTCACTACAAGAAGGACATTGAGCTGCTGGAGCGTGTCCAACAAAAAGCAACAAAGCTGATGAAGGGCCTGGAGAACAAGTCTTATGAGGAGCAGCTGAGGAACTGGGCTTGTCCAGCCTGGAGAAGAGAAGGTTGAGGGGAGACCTGATTGCCCTCTACAACTACCTGAAAGGAGGTCGTACTGAGGTGGGCGTTGGTCTCTTCTCCCTGGTAACTAGCGACAGGACAAGAGGAAACGATCTCAAGTTGTGCTAGGGGAGGTTCAGGCTGGATATTAGGCAGAATTTCTTCACTGTAAGAGTCGTTAAGCATTGGAACAGGCTGGTGTTGGGTAGAAGGTTGGACTTGATGATCTTTGAGGTCTCTTCCAACCACAAAGATGCTATGATTCTGTGATTCTACCCTATTCTGATTTAGTTGGTAATAAATTAAGTTAAATTAATTGTTCCCAAAGTCGAGTCTCTTTTGCCCATGATGGTAACTGGTGAGTGATCTCTCTCTGACTTTACCTCGACCCACGAGCCTTTCATTACATTTTCTGTACCCTGTCCAGTTGAGGAGGGGAGTGAGGGAGCGGCTTTGGTGGGCACCTCATGTCCAGCCAGGGTCAACCCAACACACTGGTTTAAAGGCAGAAAGAAATTGCCTGATTTTCAAAGGGGTTTAGTATTCATAACTTGAAAGATCTTCACTGGCATTTCGTAAGATATGTCTGTTCCAGTTCCACATCCAACTTTCAAGTCTATGCTGAGAAACAAGATTCCTCTGTTCTTTACGTGAAGTCTGCCCTATGTTGGGAAATACTGTTGAGCCCCTTTAGGTCTTGGATATCCTGGTAAATTTGGTTTTGTACACAGGAGACTGAAGTGATGCTCAGAGATCTGCCTCTGAGGCCATCTGAGAGAAAATCACATTGTTTATGGTCTTGGAGTTCTTTTATCTGGTTATATAGTGTCCTCCATAAAAGAGTGTGCACATGTCCTGAGTATTGTATCACATCACAAATAATAAGGTTTATCTTAGGCGTCTATATATGCATTTTTAAGAAGACCATTTTAGGCAGATTATGTTGGAAAAATGAGCCTGTCTCTAAATTAGTTCTCTAAGAACAGACTATTATTTATGTAAGTGCAAACACTCAAGATTATGGCACAATTTCTATAAGAATCTGAAATGTATTGACATTTCAAAATACTTCAAACTTCAGTACCATCTTGCAGAGGAAACAAGTGAAACAGTGCTTCTCCTAGTATTGAGTTCTTCAGAATTTTCTTACAAGGAGCTGGACTATTTGATATCAAAAAAACATTTCTGTTTACATATCTTAGGTAAAGAAAAATAAAATTAAGATTAGCCCAAATTTACATTTTCTGGAAAGCAAAAGGATATCTTTAATAACCTATATAGTATGTAACATATAATCGCATATGTAGTTATTATACAATTATTGTAACATATAATTACAAATATAATTATACATATAGCTATACATATAATTATTATAATATCAGATTAACTGTATATAATTAATCAAATCTAATAATAATCACAGCTGGAAATTTGGAAATTTAGAAATAAAATTAGAGAAAAGAAGGATCTCCAACTGGAAGACAGTGCAAGAAAAATCCACTTTTTAATATGTTGACAAAGTTTTGTGAACCTAAGAAATTAAATAATCTTTCAGAAAGTACTGCATCTAATGTATTTATTTATTATTTCTGCAAGAGGTAAACTGAATATTGTGGGTTTTTTCCTACAAGAAAGTGTTCATATTAATTGCAAAAATGGTAGAAAAAATATCTGGACCTAAGTTAAACCTAAAAAAACTTGTATTGCTTTAAGGAATTAGCTTTTTGAAGTTTTCCATCTTGTCAAAGATAATTTTGAACTACCAATTCAAAATGGTACAACAGTGCAATTCAAAATAAAAATTCCATAAACACTGCAGCTCCATAAAACCTACTACTTGCATATCTCCCAACTGTATATTTTTAACATAAATCATATGACAGCAGTAGTTTTCTTACTACAAACAAAAATATGAAAAAATAAACAAAGTGATTATCTCTGGACTTTAGGTGAATGTTATTACAATCTTATTTATTCATTTTGGGTATAAACCATAGATTTTAAAACATATTTTGAATGAGGAATTCACATTTGTTTTTGCAAATGGACAGGTACAGAATAGTTTATACAGTGTAATTTTGCAGTGATTACCTGGGTGCAAAGATGAAAGACAAGGTGAAGTTCTTTTAGACATCTTATTACACTAGAATATAAAAGCCACTCTACTGAATTAGTTGGCAGTTCCATTTTTATCCTAAACTAAAGACCAGATAACGTATAATCTCTTTCTGGCATATCTTCTTAGCTTCTAACAATCATCAGTTAAGGACTGCGTACCCTGGAAATTTTATCCAAATTGTCGTGTTTACAAGACATCAATTGTCCTATACCTCATTGATTTGTCTAATCTCTTTTAAAATTCACTTATTCTTTCAGTCTTCACAGCTTCTACTGATGACACGTAAGTGTGTACTGAGGGGTACAATATTTATATTCTGTTTTTCTGACATAGAAAGAATTTCCTCTAGAATCTCCCACCTTCAAAGTACTTCCTAATTCTCCTTTTGTCTACCTGCATCCTATTCGTTTCTCATGCTTTATCTTCGCATTCCCTTGTACCACATCATTTCTGTCTACTCCAGGGAAGCATCCTAAAATGTCTGCATCAAATTCTCAAATGGCACCAACCAAACCGCATTCATTATCTTCGACAATTTAGGTTTTCCAGTGGCAAGCAAGTAGCATTAAAGTTATGTGAGCTTTGATTCCCTTTGTATAACTATTGCATTGCTTTTACACATATGGAATTTATTCGGCCTTCTAACAACCTAGTCAGTAAGTGTTATGATATCCAAAAGTAACTTTTCAAGCAGAAATACTTTGTTTCTCATGCAAATTTTATATAATTTTATATAATCAGAAAAATTTGTTACCTTACTATTCCTACCTTTTAGAAAATTCCAAACAACACAAATAACAGCACAGATATCTGAGACTGGCTGACACCCTTCATTGATGAAATAACAGTTTATTCCTAGAATTTATTTTCTCTCTCTTAACCATTACTTAATGCATGAGAGGATTTTTTTCCTTCTATTTTGAGACAGCTTAATTTCTTTGAAAGCCTATTATAAAAGATCTCTTGAAAGCTTTTGAAAATCCAAGTACACTAAATCCACATGAATAACCTCATCATACTTCTTGAGTACTTTAAAATAATTCTAATAAATTTGTGAAACATAATTTCCTTCTGAAATATAGCTTTTGTTCACTCTGCCTCATGTTCATACTTCCCCCTTATTTTGTGTTTCTCTACTAATTCTACTACTAACTATAATTTCTACATATTTGACATATATTGAGGTTAAATGGACTGATCTGAAATTTACCAGATAATATTTTGATTTTTTTAAAAAGACTTCACTCCTTTCTCTTTTTTTTTTTTTTTTTATATTGCAGTTCCTTCAGAATTCAGGGGCAAGCAACTGCTTTCCTAATGTCATTAAAACTACAACACAGATGGTAATTATAGAAGCACCAATGACACATTCTACTTTCAGAGGTGATGCTCTCTGATCTACAGAAATTGTAGAAACCTTTTTCCTCATTGAAGTGTTTGTTTGTGTCTGAGAATTGTCACAATGGAGCTGGCTTTGTTCATGAACCCATTGGTCTCATTCATTCAAAGTGTAAGGCATCTGGGATAAATCCAATCATAACAGACTGGAACTCATACTGCCACCACTATTTCTGATATTACCCTGATATGTATTTGGGGAGGCACGTGAGAAGGTAGGATCCTCGACCCTCAAGAAGAAGAAAGACTTTGCAACTAAATAATCATGAAGTCTTGAGTTAATTGCAAAGGGAGAAATATGGTTTTGCCAAAATTCATTAGTTTGAGGAAATCAGAACATTAGGCAATGATCAAACAGTTAAAGACAGAGATCCAGCCAGGGTACAGTTACAAGCAGTTCCTGCCAAGTAAATTTCCAGTGTTTCTCACAAGCTTGCCAACTCCAGCAAAACTCAGACTTCCAAGTCAGTTAGTCAGATAGGCTACTCCCATGAAGCCCACAGAAATTGTTGCGAATATTATCCTATTGTTGGTATTTCCAGGACTTGTATTCCTGAAACATAGGAACTGTTAAGTCCCAACTGCCAGGATTGCAAGGACTACCACATCCATGTTTCCAAGGCTGACAACCAAGCAACCTGACAGAGTCATCTACCTGTAATGGTAGATTTCAACATTTTCCTTTTTGTTTCAATTTCTAATGAAAGAAAAACTAAATGTCAAGCTACTGACTTATTTTACCAACCAAAATTTCTCCTTTCCTATAGGAGCCTCGTAACTTTTAAATAAAATGAGGTCAGAATTACATTCATAATCCATGATGCACTTGGGACTTTTTTCTTGTAGAAACAGATTTCTGTGTCTCTGTGAGGAAAACAGAGGCATACAAAACAGAAGGAAGGTGCAGATATGAAAAAAAATTTAAAAAGAGGCATACATTACCAGAATAATTCCTAACTTCAGAAGATTTTTAATACATCTGCTTGATTTCACTGTAATCTCTACAGACTTCATAGATCTCCACAGGCAAGTCTCAGTTTTTTTCTCCCAGATCTCCTTAGAGAGTTCATGTGAGCATTTAAAATAAATGTTCATAAGGGGGATTATGTAATACAGTACTTCCTTTTTTTCAGTCTCCCAGTATCTCAGAGGAAAACTAACTAAATCTGTTTTGCCTATCTGCAGCAATGTTTTGAGAATATCTTGCAGGTATTCTACAACTATGCTGTTGTATAAATAAATTACCATAATATCAGAAGGTAGGAAAGGAAAAAAGCAGATGGTAAGGTGAGAAATACTAAGCCACGGTAAAATACTGTACAGGCTCATAAAGCTTTTGCCCAGCTTTTCTCCTTTTTTTTCTTTTACAGATTTCTGTATTGCAGCAGAACATCTACATGTTTACACAATCAAAAACCCAGTCCGTATCTCACAGCAGCTATGCCATGCTAGCAATAAGTGTAATGTGGTCTGCAATACTGAATATTCTGCAAGGTCTTTCATGTGGCTGTTGCTCTGCAATGTTGCCACCTTCACTCCTGGAGGAATTCCTCTGTGCTATTTGGATCTTTCTACCAACCTTAACTAACGGCTAACTGGTGTTTAAACTGGGAACTAACAGAAGAGTGTAAAAGAAGTGAAAGAATCCTTGAGAAAAATAAAAGGATGAGACTTCTCAATAATCAGGTACGTTTGCCTATCTGTTACAGGCAATGATATATTATGACAGCTTTCAGGTTAAAGGAGCAAATGCTTAGCTATCTGTGTGCCACCACAGCCTTCTCACTCTTCCTCTGCATTGGTGAAAAGAAAAAAGGCATGTTTGGAAGAAATGTGCTATATGAGATTAATGACTATCCTACACTTCTTGCGTAAGACAAGCTTTAAGTCTCTCCATGTATTCATTGGTGATATTCTGCATTGAAATGGTTATTTCAAGATATGTTTAACTTTTAAAATATTACCCTGTCAACTTCTTCTGAGGACTGTACCTAGTTGCCACTTAAAAGGGATGCAGTAGATCTTTTTTTCACCTTTCAGCATCATCTAAAAAGCTGACACTTTAAAGTCCTTTTGTTATGATATAGTGACCGATCAGAGCAGATAAACACTCACTGAGTGTTCAGTTCTCAAGTAAGTCAGAAAGAGGAACCAACTGAGTGGCTGTATTCTCTAAGTAAGAATAAGTAAATGTCTAGAAAAGTCAATACGAGTCATCAGCCCCAGGGCCCTGGTAAAACAGGTAACAGCATCACATAACCTTTTGTGTAGATTGATCAATGCCTGCCTTCAAAAAAATTAGGTTGTGTCTTCTCCTTGTCCTGTTTCGGTTTCAGAAGCTTGCTGCTCTGATCAGTAAAGCCCTTTAAATTTGCATCCTGAATCATGGGCTCTTTATAGCCAGCTGTTGTGCCAGAGTGCCTATAACTTTTAGCTGCAATAGATTACAGATAAATGTTAAATAAGATCAGATCCAGGACTATCATGAAGTGTCCTGCATGTAACTTCCCTGGAGCTTTTACTACAGATGTTTTCAACACAGTCCTCTTTTACTTCTCGCTTACCTCATCCTCAGCAATTTTGTAATTCAGCACCAATTCTTTCTTCTCTAATTTCACATACAGTTTCATGTGTGAAATGACAACGTTTTTCATAATTCTGAGTAGGTAAGACCTACTGCATTCCTATTACTCAGAAAATTTTATCAAGGAAAGCTGTGAGTTTAATCTGGCACCTTCAAATTTTCATAAAATTAGATCAAATTTTTACTTTTGAATGAATTTAAAACATAACAAAAAGCTTTGGACAGTGTGGAGTTCAGATTAATGGCCATTGCAGATGACAAAGTCCCACTAAAATGTCTTCCTGAAAGCCCATTGCCCAGGACTTTTGATTTTGTATACTACGTTTTTTAGGGGGATGGGGAGTCATTTAAACAGTGATGATTCCAATAGCCTGTTCAACTTCATTTGTCTGAGGCTGGGATAGAGAGAGGAACATGATATTCCCCAGATTTTCAGTGCTGCATAAGTGTTACATGGTGGTGATGATGCAGCATAAATATGTAGAAAATGTCTCTAGTTTCTCTACTCTTCTTTACTATCTTTCACTATGTCATAGAAGTCCACTATTTTTTCAGACATTAAAGTATTCAATCTGTTACAAAAAAATGCTTTAATTATACTACTATACATAATTACTGGATGCTTTTGAACATGTAATTAAACATGTCGAAACAGAACAATTTATTTCACTTTCATCCTTTCTTTTAAAGTTATATTCTCAAACCAATATTTATTAATATTTCATATTGTTCATCCCATTAGAATCCTTTCTTTTTGTCTTAGATAAAAATAATGATATAAGATGATGCATGACCGGGAATATGATGCTGTCAATAAGAAGTATTAATTAACAAATTAATTAGACACAATTTGTTTCTTTCCCTCATGAGAGAAGAAAAGAGTTTTTCTGTCTTGCTGGAAAGCATACTAAATAAGGAGAAACATGCATATATCTCTCCGCTAAATACTGCAGCCTTAATAAACTTCCTCTAGGGTTTCTTTCTCCAGGGTAGATACAAATTGTTTTCTTAAACTGGTTCACCCATTTCTAATCCACAGTTTGCCAACATAATTTGCTTCTGCTTTTTGTGATGTCTTAGCAACTGCAGCAATAATATAGCCCCTCATGGCCCTTACTCACATCTAAATCAAAACCACTTTAATATAACGGAATAATTTGTGTTTAGTTACATTTCCTCAGGTCAGATGTATAGTAGAGTATATTAGATGTTCTGCCTCTGTACTGAAAGTGTTTTTCTATTTTAAGTAAACACTGGAAATGCCTAATTCTTTTGTGTTTTAACCTGCGTCTATCCTTAAGGTTAAGTGTACATATGTTTCATAAGGGGAAAAAAGAGAAAGCATATAAGCAAACAAAAAAAATAACACAGTCAAGAATATAGCTCATTTCCTCACATGCCTTGTGGCTCTTGTTTGCAGAAGGCATTTCTTTTGCTGAAACAGGAATGATGTGAAGAAATCTTGTAAAATCGCTTTGTTAAAGTTTTACTTAAGTGCCATTATTCATCAGAATTCTCATCAGAAAATTACAATGCATTGTAAAATCAACAGAAGACTTCCCTCTCCCCTCGCCCCCCGCCCAAGAATGCATTTCCTCTTCTCTATTTCTTTGTTTCTCTTTCACTTAGCTTGTCAATGTTTTCTTTAAGGAGTCATGTCTTGAGTAAAATTAGTGAATGACACTGTTGGCAGTGCTTGTCTTTCAGGAGCCTCTTTAGTCATTGGACTACCTCTACCACACAGCAATTAATCCTGTTACAAAACAGACATAGTAAGAAGTTTAAGGTAATGGGATGAATTGCCCTCTGGAGATGCCTATTTATTGCCAACTATCAAGAAGCCCTAGATAACTAACTTAGCCTAGGCACTGGCTTGTTCTCAGCTAAAGTGGGATGACATGAATCTCAACTGAGAAGTTATCTTCTGGAGCTTTCTCTGTCCTAAAATAAGAAATACACCTCTGATTCTGACTATAAGGTATTTAATTTTTTTTAAAGGAGAATGAATAACAAATTTTGTTTGACCTGAGGAAGAAAGTATTTGATATTACGGTTGAAAGAATATGACAAAATATTAAGGATAAATAAATAGAGGATTTAAAAAAAAAAAGCTAAAGTGAAGAGAGCAGGATGCAAGAAGCAGTTGTTTCTAAAATGCCACAGAGCTTTGCCACTTTTTTTTTGCAATATCTAAATAATCATTAAAAATTACATTGGAGAAGAATGTGACTGTTTGATGACAGTGGAAACGTCAGTGTCAGAAGTGATCATGCTGTCAATTATTTTATAACTGTCCCTTTCATAAATTACAAAATTTCTATAGATTAATCCCCTGCTTTGTGTCTTTGTGTTTCCCTGTTTACTTCTGATTTTCTCTTAATTGAGTCTGACTGTAAGAACTATGAACAGTACCAGAGTATTACAAACAATATAACTCTGAAGCAGATACACTAGCAAAAAATCAGTTAAAGAATTAAAAACTAATAATGTGAAAGTTATAGTAAGCTAGTAAATACATTAATTTATACCTTAAAGACAGAAAGGATATTTACCTTTCTTCCTATATAATTAGCCTCACCAAGGGAAGACCAAATAATTTGTTCCTACCTGGAAGATGCTGAGCTTTTTTAATTACTTTATGTGCTAACTGGATAGTCACTAATGAAAATATGAAACAACATGAAACCAGAGTTAGAAAATAAATATTATGACATGCAAAAATAACTAAACAAATAGTGAAATCTTCTTGAAAATTTCTGTGTGGAGCCAGGGATTATTTTTCCTTTTCTTTTTTATTTTTTTCAGTCCAAAATGTTTCTTCTGGCTTTTCCATAATGTGTATGGTGTCATGATATGATATATATCATGATATGTTTTCACATTTTAGAGGTAAATCATCATCATCATTGTCTTCAAAGCCAAGAACTGGAGTTTTCACTTCAGAACGTATTGTATTTTATGTCTAAAATAGCAACTCAACTTTCTAAAGTTTGACCATAGAAGTAAAATAGTGTCCACTTATGTAAACCTTATGGTTGTCAGGTGACACGCCAAGATGAAAAGTTCATTCTCTAACAACTTTCTCATGTATCACAGCCTTGCCAGCTATGTAAACAGCATGCCACTGCTGTATTTACTGTAATCAAATTTCTCTAGAACAGCGAGTTGTTGGGGTTATTAAATGTCTCAACTGGAAACCTCCCATATGGCTAAATTGAAAGGTGGCAGCTAAACAGGCTGAACGAACATGTGCTCATTTAAGTAGCATGCCCCAAATGCTTCCATCATCAAATATACAGTTTTCAAGATCACTTGTTTACTGAGATTTATTTTGAGTAACCACAAGATTTCTCTTAAGGTTTCTGTTGTTAGCTGGTTTCTCCTTATGCTGAATGCTGCAAAAATGTCACTGCATCAGCAGTCAAGATGTTCAGGTTCAAGAGATCTTCAGTTGGGTCACAGACCCGATTATGCCCTGAAGTCCAAAGCTGGGATTCCTTTTCACAAGCAACATGGCTTCACTAAATAACACTGTACTGAATCTGCCCTCATCTGATACAACTTAATGGGAAGAACAAATGCTCTAGTCATCCATTCCTTAAAGATGAAATGGAAGCAGTATTTTATTTGCTTAAATAAAATCTCTTCATTTAAGGAAAAAAAAAAAAGTATGGTTTCTTTAGTTTTGAACTCTCTATTGACAAGTTCTTATAACCTGGCCTTTAACCACACAGAGATAATATTGTGCAAGAAATTACGTATTTTTTTTGAATGGATATGTATCTTTATAAAGAATATCACTGTTTGTGGTTGGATTTTGATTTATTTTTTTTTTTTTTTATATACAGTTCAAATAATCTGCAAAGTAAGCCTTTAAAAATGCAAAACAGCTAGGAATTTTAAGAATCTTTCCAGGATTAGAAAAAATAGTCTCATTACAAATATACCTCACCATAAGCAGATAAGTTCTTCCATTTACATTATTTCAGTGTGATGATTCAGAACCTGTATTTTTACTGCAGCATGAAATGAAACACAAAGCCTCAAAAGCCTGGGATGTTTTGCAGAGAATAAATTGGTGAAACAAAACTTGAGATGGCTCATACGACTGCTGCTCTCATATGATGTCTGAAGAAAACTGATTAAGTTAGAGATCTTTTAGAAAATTAAAATTGTCTTTTTACAATTAAAGTATACACCAACTGAAATTTTTAATACCTACTCAAAAGAAAGCAAGTTGATTTTTTTTCTTTTTATTATTACTAAAAGTGTTCTGTATGGCAGTTATTTTGAACAGATTCCAGATAACTTTAAGTGTGTATTCACAACTTCATGGTCTAGTTAGGAGAAGGATTACTATTGCCCTTCTCTGACATCCTGAGATGAACTCTTGCCTTCTCTTCTCTCTGTCTTTTCTCATCTCCTGGGACATGAGGTTAAAACTAGGTCTCATGCATAGGCTTGCTTGCATCAAGTTCTCTAATGTCTTAGTAATCCCCTCTGTTTTGGGCTGTGATGTTTCTTTCTTTGTAATGATTGTGTTTTGAGGTTTGATTTTTTTCATTCTACATAATGGTACATTAAAATCATTAGCTCTAGTTTGCTGTTAATGATCACACTCCTTTTGCTGATGATCTTTGCTTTTAAATTCGACCTTTTCTTGCTGTCTGCTAAAATTTAGAGAATTGTGACAAATTCACAATAGCTATTTAAGCATCAACACTAGACTCTGGAGAGTTGTTTTTAACCTGCACAAAGCTTTTGGCTTTTTTTTCTCTAGTATTTTATCTGCTTCTGCTTGAATATATTTGTGCGATGGTGGTCCTAAGACTTGTCAGGTTCAGTCATTCACTAATTTTATCGATATTTTAGAGCAATTAAAATAGTATAATTTTGGATTTTTTTTAAAGAAAAAGCACATAACCCCCCCCTAATATAAGGGTAAGACTGAACCTCTGTACCTTCTCAAAGGCATCAAAAGAATATTTTAATTTGAACAGATCATAGATATAAAAGGTGAAGAATGACCTTTTTGAAGTAAATAGGAAACCTCCCACTGACTTCACTGAGGCTAAGATTTCATTTCTAGATCAGCTTGCAGAAGTTTGTGAATAAAAAAAATAAAAAAAAAGTATCTAAATTGACAACTAATATTACTCAGAACGAATAATTCAACCAAGTCTGTTTAAGAGAATTGTCCAGGAAAGATTTACACCATTCATTTTAAGACAAAGAAAGAGAAAATTGTAATAAATGAGGTGGTGACTTTTTTGAGCTATAGCTGTACAAAAATATTTCCCTCTGGATAGAGGTGTTACTTTTATTGTGCAATTATAGTCTTCAGTTTTGGGTGGGCTTTAGGCATTTTATCAGGATCTCAGTAAATGGTCTACCTTTAGGAAAATATTTTACTAGTTACTATTTATATGACAGAGCATTTAGAGTTTTGATGGTTTGACTCATTGGACATAGTCATGCTACTGAACAGCCAGTGGTGACAGAGACGGTTTCTTACATCAAACTACTAAAAGAAAAAGCTGTTTTAAATGTAAGAAATTGAGTGATGCCATGAATGCTAAACCAGTTTAACATACTGTTCCCTGAAACCCTAGAATATCCCATATTCCTAACTCCAATTTAAAAAACGGTCAGTGGAGAAAATTCTCTAATCATATTCTTTTGATTCCTTGAAGAGAGAAAGTTGGTAGGAAATATAAGTGTTCAGTGAATAAAACCAAAGAAACAAATTATGATATTCACTCCTCTACGGAATAACTTGCCACCCTTAGCAAGTCTTTTCAGAATCCAGAGATCAGCAAATATGAAAAACTATAGTGATCTAAAGAGTTAATATTAAAGATATAAATATATATGAAAAAGGAACATGATGTTGCGGCAAACTGAAATGCATTCTACTCATATATCAGTGCCCATTGAGTATGCAGAGAAAAAATATCAAAGACAAACATGTAGCTGTGCCATTGTACTGCTACTTTTCTGACATTATGTAAATAGTTTTGGAACTGTAGTGAATCAATAATGTTCACTAAATTCTGTGGGTTTTTGTCATCAACTTCTTGATGACAGACTTCTTGTAGCGACAGAGAATATGCTGATTAACCCTTCGTGAATACAGCATTTAAAATTACAAGATTAATAGAATTTTAATTATTTTTCTCTCTTTTCATCCAGTGCACCTCTCATTTTCTTACTGCTACAATGATTTTTGGTGTGAAAAATAAGAAAAAATAGAGAGCCAATAAGGACAAATTTTGTTAGGGAATTCATTTAATTAAACTTGATGAATCTGAAGGGAGGAACTTGAAAGTAGAATTTCTTCAGAGAAATTTTATCCACAACAAAGGTTTTAAAGCCAGTCTAAATACTGTATGTTACATATGACATAATTAGAAAATGCTTGTATCTCTTAATACGTGTAGAAGAACCACAGTTTCTGTATAGAGAATACGTGATAGGTAGATTCAAACAGAAGGATTCATCTAACCTAGCTTTAGACCTCTACTGTGCAGCTGTTAACATCTGAACTAGTCATCCTACAGCTGCATTGATAGTCAATGAAAAGAAACAGGGTCCTTTAGAGGACTGTTGGCTTAATTTACCTGGCTGGGGATGAAATGAGGTGCCCACATTAACAATACAAAGGTAAGAATGATCAGCTCTAGTGAGTGTCCCATTGTCTCTTGCTCAAGTTTCAAGCTGACCAGACACAGTGTGAAAACAGTATAACACAGCCTAAACTGACAACTGTAGAGGAGTGGTCTCCCAATTTTTTTGATTGCATACCCCTATCAGTAAAAAATTTTTGAGTATACAGACCCAGTATATGTATATTTGTTTGTTTATAATTTATATACATGTGTCTTGGGTTTATATGGTAAGGTTTTGTAGCAGGAAGGTGGGCTACAGGAGTGGCCTCTTTGAGGTGAGACATGGGGTTGCCCTCCTGTTGGACAGATGTGGTTCCAGCTGGCTCCAAAATTAACCCATCATTAACCATGTACTAATATACTATGTACATTATAAAATTTATGGAAAAATAGAAATTAAAAAATGGATAAGATAAAGATGCAAAGAATGAAATAAAGATTTTTTTTTTCATTTGACTTATTAATGGTATAAAAAATACTTTATTCCCACACCCCAGTGGATGGTCTTGCACACCCCAGAGGTTGTGCGTATCCCATTTTGGAGACAACTGCCTTACAGAGTAGTTCTCAAGTTTGAAAACCTGATTTAGTCTTCTGTTCACTTTGTGCTAATAAGTAACAGAACAATATAGGAGTATCAATAATAAGGTATATTTCCACTTGGTTTTAGCCACTGATTTATAGGTTTAACTGTGGATTTTCTGAATGGATGTCAATTTGGCTCTTCCAAAATCTCTCAGGTTCCCACAATGAAACCAAATTCTTTTATATTTTATTTTGAGCATACACCTCTGTTAATCCTTCTCCAGGTTTGAAAAGTTTTCTTTCTGACTTATGAGAAAAAAACAAGAATATCAAAACTCACTCACATACTATTTTCAGCACTTTTTAATAACTTATATAAGAAGTGGGATTTCTCTTTCCATGTGTTTAAAAAGAATTTAGTTGTGTCTTTATTTAATCATTATAATGACATTCATGTCTTTCTTTTCCATTAAATAAATTATGCTGAATGAAGAAAGGCCATAGGTATTTCAAGAAATTTGGAAGATTTTGTCATTAGAGAGAATAAGAATAGAAGGAGTATGGACTTGCTGAAGTGGGATCAGAATATTGTTTCAGCTTCAGGATCTGTTGTGGAAAGGGACCCAGAAAGGAAAAGAGTAGGAACATTTAAGAAATTGTGAGAGTACTCTTCCCACAGTGAAAGTCAATAAGAGAAGTGGTTAGAGATGTAGACCATAGTAATGCTACGGATGCTATCAAGGAGGAAAAGGCCTGGCTCTAGAGAGTATTTTAACCTCCTCTGTAAAGGTGACCATCTTCTGTCGACTCTCTAGGAAGTCTTGGGGACTGACATCCAGAGTCAGCTGTAGGTGACATGAATCCCCTGTAAATGTTTAATGGTGTGGTCAAAAGAGAAGCAACGGAAGTTCTTTGTTTACTCTGTCTCGTTTAAAGCAACATCACTCATTTTCAAACTTGAAATATCTCTGTCACATAAAACCTTGTTTCTCTACTGCTTATTGCTGTGAATTATTGATATTATTTGTCACACATTATAAAGGCCAACATCACACAGCTGGGCCTTGGCAAGGTGAACATTGTGCTTGCAGAGGGAGCAACAGTGCAAAATGTACATTTGAATTTGGGAAGCGACAAGCTCATTTCTTTATAGAAAGCTTTTACTCTTGATGCTTTATTTGTTTTGTTGAAGTAGATATTTGAAAATTCAAAGAACAAACTGTATAAAATACCCTGCCAGTTTTTAGGATTTTTTTAATATACATCAAACTGTATAAAATACCCTGCCAGTTTTTGGGGTTTTTTTAATAATGTACACATGAAGATTCTGTTGAAGGAAAAATTAAAATTAGAAGTTAAAAGACAGTTTATAATGCACCTTAAAGAAAAATACAGATTTGTTTCTCTCAGGTATAAAACTCCACCTCTGCTGTTCAG
>NW_009603078.1:42507-44544 GCF_000690535.1 Cariama cristata | reverse complement strand
TATCTGTAGATTATAATTTCAGTGGTACTTCTGATTTTGTTTGTGTTTTTTTTCCTAGTCTTAAAACAGTGTTACCCATATTGCTGTGTTGCACTGATTTGCAAAGCCTGCAATTTTTCTTAAATACGTAATCATTTATATCATCTGTTGGAGAAGTAAGAAAATTTCCCTGCTGAGCTACAACATCTATCAACATGTTTGTAATCTCTTGTCATCAGTGATGCTCTCCTACGTACTTATTCATACATTCAAAGGATCACTGGTATGGTAGTTACTCTTCACTTCCGTATTTAGTGGCATTTGAAAGAACATTTGCCGTTGACACATCTCATGTAATGTAGTGTAAACAGAACATTAAATAAGGCTTATTTTAATGGAGAGACATTTTAAGACAGCTTAAGGGAGAAATAGTGGATCTAGTTCCATTTATGAACTACACGACTGAAAATGGCTGCTAGTATCACTGTAATTCTATTTTTCCATAGCAAATTAAAGGTCAGACTAAAGCAGGAATATATTTATATTGTGTTATTGTAATAGGCCTGTAGTTTGTTAATTGAAGCTTCCAGCACACATCTCTCTGTCAGTACTTATGGTGACAACAAACTGGTGAATGCAATATAGGTACAGAAAAAATAACTGTCTGATACTGTGTCCATTTGCATATCAGATGTGATCAGGATCTCAGTCCTGCTTATATTAATTTCACTTCCAGCAGTACTGTGGTATCCAAGGAAGAACAAAAATGAAAGGAGACGTTTTTGCTAAACTGTTTTGTTACTTTGCCTTTCCACCTCCATTCGGTTCATTTTTTTTTCTTGTCAGCTTTTGACATAAAACATAAAATTTTCAAAAGTGCCTAAGGGCTATATTAAAAAAGGGACTGAGATATCTGAAGTAGGACTTTGCAGATATCTACATTGAAAAGTGTGATCCTGAAAAGCCCTGTACAACCTCTATAGGCATTTTATGATTCAGATGTAAAGTTTTCTGGGCACTAGAAATATATACCCAGAAGTTCCTAAATCATCACATGGTGAAATTCAGCATCTGAGTTTTTTGGGGATAGAGAAATAGGTATTCCTCTGCCCAAAGCCCTCTGGAGTTGACTCTGGGAAGCGATCTCAGAGTATGCATAATACAAGAGACATAGAACTGATGTCTTTCAAACTGCCTTAGTATTTGCCACTCTCCTTTGAAACACTGGTGGAAGAGAAAGAACCCTTTAGTTTTCGTATCCTGATCAGTAATTTCACGAAGCTGTTTTGTTCCCTGTTGTCTCTGAAAGACTTTGTATTTCCATTTCCTAGCTTAGTGAAGCAGACTTATATCACTAGATAACACACCAGGTGGGGAAATCACCTTATCTTCTTCTTTGTAGAAGCTGTGACACAATTCAGACTTAGATTCATTTGGACAGAGAGAGAGAATAAAAGAATCTATAGGCTAGCAGTTATTGTGAGTGTGAATCCTTGCTTCCAAGGATGGTTTACCATTTCAGGTTAGACTTTCTTGGTCTCCCAGTTGATTTCTCTGAAGAAACAAGCTTCTTTTTGCTCTTTCTTAAGCACTGAAGTGACATCTTTTTTTTAGACTTTAATGACTTAATGAGGAATTAGTTTTAAAAATCACTCACGGACTTCTGAGTTTACTTATACACTGTAAACTATGGGATAAGCCCTTCTTTCACCATACTGTCCCTTATCAAAGAAGATGCTGTATAATTGAAGGTAACAATAATGATCTTTGTTTATAAGGTATATAATAAATGTATAATAAACGTATAATAAAGTATTAGATCTTTTTTTAAATCTTAAATGGTTTAGATCATTTAGGTTATGTTTCCTCTCTCATTTTGCAACATTGTCCTTCTCATGGCACAAGAGCATCACACAGTGAAATCTAGACTACTCAGTGCTGCATAGGCAGCAGTAGTATCTCTTAACCATTCCTTTTCAAAAAGATAAGCAACAGCCAAATTCATAGAACCATAGAATCATAGAATAGTTGGAAGGGACTTTAAAGATCATCCAGTTC
>NW_009603078.1:0-42463 GCF_000690535.1 Cariama cristata | reverse complement strand
AATCCCCGTCCAACCTGGCCTTGAACACTTCCAGGGATGGGACATCCACAACTTCTCTGGGAAACCTCTGCCAGTGCCTCACTACCCTCACAGTGAAGAATTTCTTCCTCATATCTGATCTAAATCTTCCCTGTTCCAGTTTAAAACCATTGTCCCTTGTCCTATCACTACATGCCCTTGTACAAAGTCCCTCCCCAACTTTCTTCTAGGCCCCCTTTGGGTACTGGAAGGCTGTAATAAGGTCTCCCCAGAGTCTTCTCTTCTCCAGGCTGAACAACCCCAGCTCTCTCAGCCTGTCTTCATAGGCAAGGTACTCCAGCCCTCGGAACATCTTTGTGGCCTCCTCTGGACTCACTCCAACAAGTCCATGTCCTTCTTGTGCTGAGGACCCCAGAGCTGAAGGCAGTACTGCAGCGGGAGGTCTCATGAGAATGGAGGGGGAAAAATCACCTCCCTTGACCTGCTGGTTGTGCTTCTTTTGATGCAGCCCAGGATGTGGTTGGCTTTCTGGGCTGCAAGTGCACATTGCCGGGTCATATTGCGCTTCTCATCAACCAACACCCCAAAGACCTTCTCCTCAGGGCTCCTCTCAATCCATTCTCCACCCAGGCTGTACTTGTGCTTGGAATTGCCCAGACCCACGTGCAAGACCTTGCACTTGGCCTTGTTGAACTTCATGAGGTTCGAACGGACCCACCTCTCAAGTCTGTCCAGATCCCTCTGGATGGCATCCCTTCCCTCCAGTGTGTCAACCACAACACACAGCTTGGTGTTGTTGGCAAACTTGCTGAGGGTACGCTCAATCCCACTGTCCATGTCACCGACAAAGATGTTAAACAGTGCCTGTCCCAATACCAACCCCTGAGGAACGCCGTTTGTCACTAGTCTCCACTTCGACATTGAGCCATTGATCTCAACTCTGAGTGCGACCATCCAGCCAATTCCTTATCCACTGGTCATATCCGTGTCTCTCCAATTTAGAGACAAGGCTGTCGTGTGGGACAGTGTCAAATCCTTTGTACAAGTCCAGATAGATGGCATCAGTTGCTCTTCCTTTATCCACGAACGCTATAGCCCCATCGCAGAAGACCTCATTGTAGAATTACTCATCTTGATCACCTAACTGGCAATGTCTGCTGCCTTAGTGTGTCAGCTCCAGGTAGAAAGGAAGAAGAGTCTGATGACACATCATTTGGGGCGGGGGGGGTGTAGAGGGAAAGGGAACAGGGAAGCAGACAGTGTGGGAACTGCCTACTTCTAGAAGTATATAAACCATATGAATGAAGATTGTGCTTGCAATAACCTTCTGAGCAAAGCTCACTTGAGTCGTGGTGATATGAGCTGTCTCGTCCTAACAGAACTGCTCCTACAGCAGAGTCACTGCTGAGGTTTTTACAATATTGAAGAGATTATTCGCACAGGTATGTTTTTTCACCCCAGTAAAACCCAGAGAATGATGTTTGACAGCTAAAAGCAGTGTCTTAATGGTTTGTATCATTTCTTAGTGTCCTGAATAAAAGGATGAGGCCTGATTACCAAAACCGTCTTTTAATTATTTTTTTTTCAATATTCAAAACTGTATTTATTTTCTAATAATGAATCAGAGTTAAAATGTTTTCCACAGCAGCAAGTGATGCACAGTGGAAACCTTTTGCTAGGAGAGAAGCTTTGATTTTAAAGAAAACGTCTATTCTTTAATACTGTCCATGCAAGTGGGGGGTATCCATTACTGATAGTGAAGTACAGCAAGAAGTTTCTGTCCTGTGTGCAATCACTGTAAATAATAATAATAAAAAACAAGTACTCTGAAATAAAAGACATGCTGTATTTGTACTTTTTGATAGCAAATTTTAGTGTAAGCCCCTCAGGATTCACATGAGCAATACCAATATAAGATTACTGCTGAGATTTGACTGCTCAATGGCTTCAATACAGCAGGGAATCAATTTGAGGAGAAAAATTATTTTAACAACAACAACAACAAAAGCAGCGAAGTCAGGGAGTTTGAGAATGAAATTTACAAAATGATTTCTCATACAGTTCACCCTTGTGTCGCTCCCTCCTTTGAGTGTCAAGCAGTGTTATAAAAGGTGTTGCTATAACAACACTAATTAATTACAGTGGTATTTCGTGTGTGGCAGTAAAAAGTCAAGCCACAGTAGTCCTATTTTATGTCATAGTCAGTGGTGTAAGACAAGAGGTATATTATATTAAGATCAAACATAGTGCAGTAATTACCAAGAAAGGCCAGTTTGTGTTAAGGCAATGCATACATATCTACCCTTATGTTTTGGAATAATGAATGACCCTCAAAAATACTGTCAGTTTTCACACTGTATATTAGAAAGTAAATTGATTTTTAGTGTGAAATTTGTGCAAAATAGTAAAGACATTGAAGACCTATCTCACTTTAAACATCACATTTTTCATATACCCAAACTTGTGCTGAATCTAAGTCAGAGGTGTAGGGGTACCAGGAATTCTGAGGAAGCTTGAAGCAACTAATATGAATTATTGCATATCAGTGAAAAAATACCTCAGAATAGCATTAGCAGGGTCTTTGATAAGACTTGACTATGCTAAGATATTACTGTAACTATAAAGAGGAGTGATTCTTCAGGGAAAGTTGATGCTCCCTTTCCATGACTGTTAACAATGTATGCTTTTATTTTCCTTTTTTTTTTTTTCCCTAAAAAACTTCTGATAGGAGAGCTTTAATTTAGAGAACTATTGCTTATTGCAAGGATTAATGTTTATTGAAGAAATAGTACATTTTAGCATTACTCCAAAAGACTCCACATTTTTAGGAGAGATGATTGACATCGATGTGTCCAGTTCAAAATGTCCAGAACTGTCCAGAAAATGGTTACATGCCTGTGACCTGAGCACTGAAAGGTGGAGAAGAAGGATTATATGAAAACTGCCATGCCAAATTGATAAAATACATTTGATAAAGTGTATATATTTCCCTCTTCGGGATACTTTAAGCTTACTATGCATTGGATTAATTTTTATATCTTCTTAGGATGAATGCCTAGGTTGACCTCCCCAAATATAGGAACCTACATTTTCACTTGTTCAAAGTAAGAAAAGATGTATCCTATTCTAAGTCTTTTTTCATGATAGCATGAGTCATAGTTACTATGGAACATAAACAAGAAAGACACCCATATGCTTGGTTGGTTGTTTCCTGCAATCTCATTAGGCAGTTTTAGGTACATTTTTAGATGCAACCTTTGCAGCATTACAGTCTAAATTTTCATTCACACTAGTGTAAGAGGAAGAAGTTAATTAAAACTGATTAAGAGAAAGTAAGGCAGAAACCTGTAGAACAATATTTTCAGTTTTAGTAACTTTTTAGTTCTGTATTGGGCATTATTATGGGTTTGAACCATTTTCACAAGTGATGCATACCTCACCATTTTGGTTAACGCTAGCTTTGAATGATTTTGTAAGTTCTTACCATTGAAAAGGCAAAAAAAGGCTAATGAGTATAGAAAGACACAGGTTAAGTGGAAACAAAACCTCTGAGGATCACTGAGGAAATCTAGATTAGATGTCCAATAAGTTACAAAACCTGTAATTTTTGATTGTCATTGACGTTTCCTGTAATGGACCATGGTTTTCATTGAAGTGGCATGTTCTAGCTTTTATAAAGTTGTACAGGTCTGGGGTATTCTGACTGTAAGCCTGCATAAGCCTTTCTTTGCATGTTAACCAGCAAGAGCAAATGCTGCCAATGGTGGTCTAATCATAAGTTTATGTGAATGATTATAATAGCTACAGTACTGCTTCAGGATGTTCAGAATCATCATACAAAGAGTAATCATTGGATTTTACAGCTAGAACTGTTGCTCTTCTCATAATGAATGATAAGATGCAATGCTTCATCTCACCAGGTTGTAAGTTTCACCTATGTTTTGACTCGTTCTCCAGTTGATGATATAACATACAGATCAGTTTATTATATGTTTGCATCAGACTTCAGATCCTGATCATCAAAACCACTGACAGATCTAGGAAAAAAAAGATATCCTGGATGATCAAAAGGTAAGTTCCTAAGAGAAAAACCTCTATAAGTCATTAATACATTGGCCAATACAAATGTTGTCTGGATGCTTTAAGGTACTGGAATGCATCACTCTCCAGTGAATATGGTTAGAAACACTGAGCAGCCGGAAAAGTACACTGGTTTCCAGTAAAGATTTACCTTCTAAGGCCAAATTATGGAGCAAACTCCTTTTGATGAAAATTACTTTCAGCAAAACTTAACAGATTAATCAATTTTCTGGACTTCATAAATGCTTATGACATGTCAAAAAGACTCTTGTCTTTTGACCAAAACACTTGGACTTTTTTTTCAGTGAAGAGGGTATGAAACAAGCTCATGGATATAACAAATGAATGATCTCTGTACTATCACAGAGATCTGTGCTATCCAACCTGTACATCACAGAGTCTTCTTTCATTTATTCAAATTACATCTGTCTCATGATACCTAATGTTTCCACTGTTGTCCAATTTTAAATGCATTTGATGGTGAGATACCTCGGTATTTGGTACTCTGAGATTTTATGAATGCTTAAAAAAACTTGCTGCCATGTTAAAATTGACAGTGAACTTCTGCATAAACTAGCTGGATAAGCATGAAATAAATGTGCTTGCATGCCCCAGATGTTCTTATTTGCCACTGATCTTTCAACTTCAGAATAACATGATCTAGCATGGTACCTTTGACGCAAACACATCCTACCACAGCACGACAACAGGAAGTAATGCTGCTACAAGGAAAGGATTTGGGTGTTCTGTTTATTTTTCCTTGTCGTTGTTCGTTTGTTTTCCCTGTAAGTGGGTCCTTTTTTGTCTGTATTATTGTATACTTTCCTGTGTTTCACCTTCCACATAGTCATGATGAAAACTTATGGATTAGAACCTGTTTTCGTAAAAAGGGGATATAAGACAACCTGCCCTGCAGCTTGGAGAAGAGAAAGCCATGAAGAAGCACTTTGTAGGCCCTCTATGGAGTTTCAGTAGCGTCCTGTTGACATTGAATACTGCCAGTGAAACCCCTGCCACTTGGCTCACTAAGTCCTGTATTCACTAAGTATACAGATAAGCCTGGGTGCAATTTTACAGTATAGATGTTACTTTTCAATCTGCAATATATCAAATGCCATGCTGCAAACTGATTTGTCTAATTCTGTTTAAAATATCAACATTTTAATTTCTTTCCATTCTCCTGTATAAGGAACAGGTTTATTTTCTGAAAAGTGAATATTCTTGCATGGATTGATGACTCTGCTACAGATGAGCAAGAAGCCCTAGGTGACCCATTTACCCTTCCCCAGTAGACTACCAGCTGCCAATTGCCCCCATTCTGCGATGACTTGTCCTTCTTCTCACCTTGTCATCAAGCCAAGACTACACACTGTAGGAGCACAGGTAAGCATCTGCCTCTCTAATCACTGCCAACAGCTCTCCATTATCAGCTACCAGGGGTGTTTTGAAGAACTCTGCACAACTTTGTCCAGATGCATATACCAAGCATTTTTATGTCTGCAACAAATTCTGCCTTTGCAACACAGGGAAATCTCAAATGTCAAATCTGTTTCCAAAGTTGCAGTTCATCTCACCATGAAACATAGTACATGTTAGTGCAGTTTTTTTCCAATTTAACTGGCAGGCATTCCCAGCTTGACTAAGCACACAAACTTCATCTAAACAATAGAAATATCTTTTCTGATGAGATGGTCACCTACAACACAGAATTAAAGGGATAAGGTAAGCATTCATTGGTCATCTTTAAGAACTTATAGATTTTGCATTTGATAAATGGAGGAGGCTACTTCATTGTTTGCCATGTCTCCTCATGGACACCCTACAATTTACTTCAGATATTAAGAAAAATACTTAGTTATGCAAGTTGTTTTATTAGTTTGTGGTCATGTAAAAATAGGGGCTTACGTACTCCTTTCTGCTTTCAGACAGCCCTATTGACTTTATGCAATTGTAAGGGTTAATGTTGTGCAAAATAGAGGCCTTTGGTGTATGAAAAATTATTAAAATACATTTCAAGCAGCTGCTACTTTTAAAAACAAAAATAAAACAACACGCGTCCCTGACAACAACAGAATCAAAATCCTCAACTCCCCCAAGAATCAAAACACAGAAAACTCAAGTGATCAGAAAGTTTTTGTTATTTTCTGCTGAAGCTCCTGGTTTCAACCTGATAGAGATTGAGGAATAGATAACTTTTAATCATAGTTAAATGTACAAATGAAAAAGAATCTCAGGAACAACCTTAGCAATATTTTCTCTGATTTCAGTGTTTGTATTCCAGGGAAAAGTCAAACTGAAATAATAATTTAATTATCCTAACCTAACTGTTGTGCCATTCTAGTCCTTCTTCTAAAATATAATGAACATTTTTGGATGAAGGAGGTGTTAAAAATACTTGTGCAAGAATACGAACAATGTCTTTATTTCCAGCACATAGAAGACTATGACCTAGCAGTATTCCTCATCATACGATGTAAAACATTTTGCTTATCATGGTCACAATTTTCTTACAATAAATAATACATCACCAAGACTGACTGTAAAATGTCAACAAAAATTCTTTTTACCATTTGAATAAGCTAATGGAAGCTTACAGAGGAAGATTGATTTTTGCAAAATTCTGACATAAAGATTTTTATTCTTTTTTGTGTACACATTCATCTCTTTATCTGCTTGATTAGTTGCAATATCTCATAAGACATACAGTTGTTGGGTCTTTCAGTCCTGTTTCTTACCAAATGACAAATCGCCTGATCAGTACAATTTGAATCATCTTGATGTTTTGGACTTTTGGTCAGGAAGTTTTCAGATACTCATTGTGATATACTCAAGATGATCAGTGATGAGAAGTTTTAGTACTGAAATTGTCAATATCTGAGGCACAAGAACAAATGCAGGAAAGATTTTCCTTGTAAGAGGTTTAGAATTTGGCTACATTGCAGAACAAGCAGGAAGATGTGAGATATTGGCTTCTTCCATCTTCATTTTATGAAGAGACCACCTTTCTGAAACACTTGATCAAACCTGTACCTTTCATTCTGGTATGTTTCTTTGCCATATTTGGTGGCCTTGGGCTTGACACACTGACTGCTGTGCATGCCTTTAATTCATTTAGAAACAATAGTTTATAGGAATGTATATATGAGACATATGGCTTCCTCTGATGGACATGTTGATTTTCATTGATGTTATTTGACTCAGAAGCACTATTGCATGGGTTGATAAATTATTCTTTTGTTTTAGAAGTCTCAAAATAAAGAGAAGATTATGTCTAGTTCTGTTATACAGTTTGGCTTGTTTTTTTTAATTTATTATTTTTATAAGATGATCGTGAAACGAACCAAAAGGCAGTAATTAACGTCACTTAAGAGTGTATTCTGATCTTTATTACCCATACTGTGTTGTTGGCAGCCTGTTTCAAAAAAAAACAAAGGAACATTACGTGAAGGACTATAGCCAAGTAACATTACATCATATCGGCAAAGGTGGAGAGTTCGGTCAGCAGCACTTGGCAGGATGGAGACCAGTGACTATGGACGAAGAACGATGTGTGTCACAAGAACAGAAAGGCAGAAGGGTAGTGTTCTGATAAAGCCTGGAGAAAGAAGATGTCTCAATGGGTAGGCAATGAATTACTTGAGCAAGGCTTAGGCCAATGCAGGTTTTTTTGGCTTATACGCATGTTTCAGAATCCATGCACCTTAATAAAGCCTTTTAAAAAATGTAATTCAAAAGAGTAAAACATGTAGCAATTTAAAATCAAAGGTAGCAATTCTCTGATGTCAAGAGCTAGATGGAGTGTTTTTCTTTTCCATTATCTTCTCTCATCTTTGTTTTAGTAATAAAATACTAAGGGTGGGATTCATTTATTTGCTTCCTTGCCAGTGCCTCTTGTTTGCTTGAATGCTTTCTTCATTCATTATTTATATAAATGAACACCCAATGGTTCTCATATGGCTGAAAGGGATGAGGACTGATAGTGGGAACTTTTTTAGGTGGTGTAGGTGAGTTTGCTCCTGCACACATACAACCAGGCAAAACTATGAGGAATGATTACATGACACATTTTAGCTCTTCAAACAAGACAGTGCTTCTGGCTTTGTACCCCCTCTGCCAGTTCTATAATAAACAAGTACTTGAAAAGAAATTATTCATTTTCTTTTTTTTCTTGGAAAATAGCTCACTGTTTCTCAAGCCTGAATTATCAGTGGCCCTGCTGTTTTCATGCATTCATCTCAGAGATATCTTAATGAGACCTCCTACACAGTATCTTTTCTTAAGCTGTACTCTGATTCTACTTATATTTTTCTTCTGTGGATGTCGTTATTAAAGTATTTATGCATTGTCAATTTAAATTTTGCAAAGACAATAAATGCTTGCTATCACTTTTTTGAACAATAGCTATGTCATTACACAGACCATCAAAATGAGAATCACCCTCTCAGAAAAACATTTACTTTCTCAAAACCAATTGTAATTGGTGGTGTTTTTCTTTTTGCTAACTTAATTACTATATTGAATTCATATTTCCAACTCATAATGTGGAAGAAAAACAAAAATACTAATAATATCAGGTCAGAGCTAGAGGTCTTTTACTCACTGTCTATAGAATTAAGTATTCAACTGAACAAAAGTATAGGTATGTTTTAGTGTACCCTTAGAAAAACTGTGGAGGTGTGGTCTCTACAAGATCTAGAAATATATCTCATGGAACAGGGTTAGCCGTCACCAGTTTCAAGAGAATAACAGAGGTAAAACATGGTCAGCTACAGCTACATGGCTGCCTATGTAGGGTTGTGGTTTTTTTCTTTCATTTCATATATGACTTTCTAGCTCATATTGCATCCTATCCTTCTGATCTGTTTTCTGGTGCAATAAGACCCAAATACAGTACTACGTCTTTTGTCCAGGGAATCACAATTCATCTAAATAAAGACTTTCACAGGACTGGGGCAATAGCTGAATTTTTGATCCTTTTTTGTTATTTTTTTCAAGTAGTGCTTAAAGCAATTATTAGCTCAACGCTTTGGTCACTGATTTGGGCCAAATAATATCAATAATATTATATACATAAATAATAATGACAGTAATAGCAACAAACAACAATAATTACTGCAAGTGGTAAAAACAATATTAACAATAATAGCAATAATAATAAATGGCTACATATCTCATACAGGTTGAGAGATTTGCAAGAGGAATCATGAAGTAAACACAGTCCCTTCATCATTTTAGCAAACATCGACACAGTAACTTCCATTTAAACAAAATTAGGCTGTGTAATTTATATAGATTCTTTTTTGTTCTGTGGCAGCATTTAAAATCTGCAATCCTATATCATGTCCCTAGTGAACAAGACACTGAATATACAGGAATGGAAGAAGACAATCCCTGTCTATAAGAACTAAAGTTTAAGAGGGGAAATAAGAAAAACAGAATAGCAACAACAAAAACCTGAAGGAAGTAGAACCAGACAAAGAAATATATGATAATAAACAAGTGCCATTGGTCAGTACGATAAGTTCCCTGCACAAGCAGTGTGTCATTTTGCCTATTGATTTTTGTCAGACCAATCTTCATTCTTCCCTTGCTACACCATCTTTTGAAATTGCAGTTCTTGCATTTGTTATTGAGGCAGCAAATATCTCATTTGGAGACTTCAGAGACTTTGAAAACACAACCTGAGTTTTCTAGCCTTTCTCCTTTTCATTAAAATTGTTACTGTCACATTTATTTCCAGAGCAGTTTATTCTAAATTGCTACTCTGAACATTTCTGATTCTGTCTTCCTGCAATCTTTTCAAAGATGACTGAAATCTGATTTTCATGAGGTGATGCAGCAGGTCACTTTGAGGTATTAGTCTTTTCAGCTTCTGAAACAAAAAGAAATTTTCTGCATTCTTAAGTTTTTTCAATCTTTGCTTGTCATGAATCACAAAAAGCAACTTGAAGGAAAAGATGTATTGAATTTGAGTGTAAGGCACAGTCCAATTATTTCTGCAAGCGCATGTCCTCGAGACATTGTGTCAATGAATGACTGAGAGAACGATGACACAAGGGATTGGTAATGACATCTAAAATCTTCTCCTGAGGTTAACAGTTCCAGCCCAGTAGAGTTTAGTAGTGGTAAAAATTGTTAATTACTACAGTTACTTTCATTTCCAGAAAGCAGTTCTCTGAATCTATCCTTGAAGATAAATGGCCTCATCAGAAAAAAAAAAATTTTACTTCTTTAAAGGAAGTGTTAATAGAGGGCATGGGGTGGACAAGTGTCCACAGTGTGGGACTCCAGAGCTGTCCCAGCTCACCAGTTCAGCTGTCTCTGTCAGCGATGTGATGACTGAACAACCCCTGGGAACACAGTCTCCTGGGCCTTGCTATCCACTGTGCGGGGCGGGTAGACGACAGCGATATTCTTGTATGCACCAGTCTCCTTCCTTCTCTAGGTGACTGAGGAAGGATGCTGCAGCAGACACATCATGCACAGCTGCAGAGAAGTCTGAACTTTACTCAAAGTCAAGTTGCGGGAGTGAGGTTTATCTTCATACTGCCCTGGGAAGTAAACTCGCCTTGCCGAGACAGCAGCATGTTGAAGGTTCAGATGGGGTTATCCACTGCTGTGTAGACTTGAAATATTGGAAAGATAAAAAGAGGACTTCAGCACTTTATGTTTTAGACTGCACATTCCCTTATTGCCTTCCTGAGCCATTCCTTCGTTTTCAGCAGAGCTGTATCCGCACCCCACAAGGCAGCGTATTGGCCCTTCTGCATTACAAAGGTTTTATAAGTGGAGTTGATCAATATTTATGTCCTTATTTAAAACCTTTTTTCCATTTAAAATGGCCTTTATCTTCAGGGTCAACCTTTCTATGCAGAAGGTTTTTAAGATTTTTTTGTATATGGATGTGTTTTTTCAAGCTTTTGCTGAAAAAAGTAAAACAGTACATAGTGTTTCTCAGCAAGGCCTCAAAGTCCTTTCCAAAGGCAGAATTAGGTGGCCTAAACAAGGAAAAAATTAGAAGAAATGGAAAATATTATATTTGAATGTCTGCATTTTTTTCCACAAATGATTATCTGAGGTTTAGAAACAATGCAGCAGAACAGACATAGAGATATGACACTTCTAGGGTTTTTTTGCAAATCACTCTTCTCCTTCCCCCACATATTTGGAGTAGCTGTGTTTTTGCCTCTTAAAATACTGAAATGAATTTGTGTACGTACTTATCTCAGAATATAGAGAGAGATATACAGGAAGGCTACATAATATGTTCAGTGCAAAATTTTAACCACTAACAATTTGTGAATCTTCAGATTCACAGTTCTTCCAAAGCTTCAGTTTGAAATCATGGCCCTGCAGAAGTCCATGGGACCTTTGCTGTTGACTTCAACAAAGTCAAAATTTTTATCTTCAATATCTTGGACAGAACATTTGTTTTCAGTGGAATTTTCTCCAATGGCTGGTACTACCTCATCACTGTCCAGATGCCCATGGAGTTTTTGGGCAGGTTTTCATGAAGCATTTTAATTTCAAATTGGACTTTTTACAGGCTGGAATTTCAACAACTGAAGTTTAACTAGCTGTGTCTCCTCCTTCTCCCAGACTCTGAACAAGAATTTTTTAATTTTTTTTTTCTTTACAGGAACTTTCAGTAACGTGCCTTCTTTAAATCTGTTTAAAAAAGACAATATTTTCTGTTTTATCTCTTCCTCTGTTACCTTAATACTAGGATTGCCCTTACTGTCTTCTGAAAGACATGAGATTTTACTGTAGATTCAGTGAGTGGTTTTGTGGTTTTTTTTTCTGCTCTGGCAGGACAGAAATCTCTAATCCAGACCAAAAACCACCTGAAGGACCAG
This sequence comes from Cariama cristata, assembly GCF_000690535.1. Lineage (NCBI taxonomy): Eukaryota > Metazoa > Chordata > Aves > Cariamiformes > Cariamidae > Cariama > Cariama cristata. The sequence goes on along the minus strand of NW_009603078.1, from coordinate 30,548 downwards.
AAGGTAGGGCAAGACTTTGTTTCATTAGAGTTCCCATGAGAATGATGACCAGGACACTGGTCCCATCTTCTTTTATTTTAGGAAACAGCTTCAAAAAGCACTGATGTGGGAGGGGTGTTACATCATTAACCTTGTATGAAAGGAAGGTTTATATGCTGAAAAAGAACCGTGTGCTTCAGTCTACTAGTCTTTACCATCACTATTTTTATGTGGTTTGTAATGTTGAAGTTGAAATACTACCAGGAGCTATATTCAATTTTGTTATGATAAAACCAGTTACTATGTGTTTTTGTCTGTAGTTTGGTTATAGCAATGTTGAGGATTGCACAGTTTGTTTTTAATTTGCTATGTTCTCTACAGAGTCTCAGAAGATAAAATATTACAGGGAATGACTGGATGTTATTTCAGCACAGATTTCACAGCTGAGCTAAAGAAATTCATGCTTCTGAGCTGAAAGAATATATGATACACACAAGCATCACAATAGGAGAGAGGTGAGAGAGAAATAGGCAGGAATAGATCCTTGAAGACAAGAATAAGGATTTAGAGAGTGATTGTGGAAGGAAGTCAGAAGCCAGTGTGGGACTCGTAGTAGAGTGACATCATGGGGAGAGGCCATGAAGAAACAGCTTCTAGCTATAAAGTGGTAGGACTTAAGGGAGAAAAAGATGTGAGAGTTAGGAAAGAATAAGTCTGCAGGGGGAGAAAAGACTCAGATATTGACCAAAGATTAACAATAGGGGAGGTGAGATAAAGATGGACTTTGATTGTAATTGAGAAAAAGAATTGACAATACTCCTTTTTCCTTTGTTTGCTCTGTCTCTTGCACTCTCTTCTCACTTACTCCGTGCAGAATTTTGCCTTGAAAGGATATAAGAGATTTTGTGTGGCCTGTGAACTTCCATTGCTGATGCTGTTTGGAAAATACTCGAACATTAGAGTGAGGATCTTTAATACAAGGAGATGTACTAAATATCAGCATTGTCTCAACAAAGTAACAAAGTTAAGAAGCAGGATGAAATAGAGAGCAAATTGGAAAGGAGACTGCTTCCATAAAGAAGACAAACTTAGACAACTCTAGCAGATACAGTATCTTTCAGACCTTAAAGAGCACTATGTAAGGTTCCTCTAATTAAACTAACTGGGTATCTCCCTGACTTAGGAAGGGGGGAAAAGGGAGACTCCAAATTTATGAGCTAAGCAATAAATTTTATGTGCTGGTTTTTTGAGTAATTTCATTCGCGTAGACATGCGCAGACTCATTTGCAATGGCAGTGGCCAGATGCTTGTCAGGTTCATTTAATTGCTTGAGTGTCAAGCTTTCAGTCGAGGAGTCATATGCAACCACATACACTATTTCATATCTTTGGCAAGAGCATGGATTGAAATCTACCAGTTTCCATTAATCATGCTGCAATTCACAAACTGTTCAAAACAGTCATCAATCAGATCTATATGTATAGTGAGATTTGCAAAGCGTAAATTCATGTACCTTATTTGATTAGTCATGCTAACTGTGATATTATCAGATCTCCATTTTTTCCTCTTTGTAGACACTTTTCATCAGTGCAAACATGTCTTTAGGATCATTGTGGTCATTAGAGTCTCAGAGAAAAGCACATATTGCTTTTTCTGCCGGAAAAAGGGAAAAGTTATGATATAGAAGCCCACTTCTTGATGGGCTGTCTACTTTTTATAGGCTAATGTATCTTGTGTTGTGAAAGTTGTATATCTATGTAAGCTTTCTATTTAGGGGTCACCGCCCATGGAAAGATATTCAGTTCCAGTTAACCAGCTTAGATTAAATGTTCTAAATCTTTCAGTTGTTTTTTCTTCCTCATTAGTTTTTGCTGTCGTAGAAAATAGTGCTCCTCCCATTAAATTCTAACGTATAAAGTGGGTCAGTAAGCCAGTAGCCAAAGAAGTAATTTATGGTGAACAGTTCCTTGAAACTGGAGATTGAGCTGTGCAGAGACGCACACCATACTGTAACTTGTTAATACAAACTTTCAATGGACCTTTATGGATGAGTGAAATGGTATGGAGAGGAAAATTTTGTCAGAGTTACATTTGTCATAACGCTATGGGATTTAACTGGACTACAAATGAAGTTACTTTAAATGCAATATGGAACGTAATATTTTATTTTAATAGTGAATAGTTAATAATCACCAGCCCGAAGTACTAAAACTTTGCTTGGAAGCAAGCCCTGTCCTAGTGCTCTGAGAAAATTTTCTTAACAAATTATTTTTATTATCTCTCATCCTGTGGTTTCTTTGTTTCAAAAAATGATGGTGTTAGTTAATTTTATTTTTAATCTAGCTTTTAAATTCTAAACCTTGTCAGTGGTTCTGAAGTGCTCACCTCAGAGGAAAAGTTCAAATAGATCCACTTTGATGCTGTCTGGTATTAGGTCTTTTTCACATTTACCTACCACCAATGCATTTGAGGGTCTAGGCAAGTGGAGTAGTGAAACTTTCAGAAAGTCAAACTAGAAGTAGGGTTTTATTAACCTTCTTGGCAGGCCAGACATAGGAGGTGCACTGTATTTAAATTTACTTATAACATTTGTCTGATACTTCTGAAAAAGGAAAACTGATAACCCCTCTCTCCCATAGGTTCCCAGTGAGCAGAATCTTGTAGCTGTGAAATTTCCTGAATCTTCAGAAAAGAACCTGGAAAGAAAGTTATATTCTAACATATTGAATCAAAATAGATTACACTTAATCACCATAAGTGGCAATCACATCCTTACTTCTTAAAAGGAATTTACTTGGATCACATCAAAGTAACAATCCCAAATGAAGATTGATCTGTGTAACTGTGATCCCTGTACTTTTCTGCTTGTCATGCTTTAATCCCATAAGCTAAGAAGATGCAGGAAACAGATCAGCTGCCTGGTTACATTTTACCTGGTTATACTTACTCGTATGATCTTCATTTCTGCTTGACAGCAGGTAGTCTATAATTTTATCAAGGATGAGAATATATAATAAGTAAAGCCAGAAGATGAGGGCTAAGTTCTTAAAAATAGAATGACCTCTTTATTTCTCGTCCTATATTTCTCCCTTTCTGTTTAAATAGCTTACTACCCTTCAAGTCATGAAATTAAGTGGTCGACAGATGAATCATGCCACTTACAGGTACTAGAAATATATACACTTGAGACGTGAGGTTATTAAAATGTCTGCATGCTACTTATTCTTCTGAAAAGAATGAAAAAAATCTGCTCAAAAACATTGGTGGTTTTAGGAAAGTCCAGATTAGTTAATAAAGACTAATTATTTACTGTATATGCCAAATAGTAAAACCTAGGTTTGATTTTTTATGTACTGTTTTAATTTTCTCAGTAAAACACCAATTCCATCAATGTTCACAGATGGACTGTCTTGGAGGTACTGAAAGGTGATGGATATATACTCTAGAGATGTCAAGTTATTAAAACCACATCTAAGTGATGAGCCTGAAGCCATGGCCATTGCTATTGCCTGGTGCGGCTTCATGGGCCTTTGGACTCTGCCTCTCTCAGTTGTACCTCTGCTGTTCCTCTCATTTGTACAACTTCGCAGGCAGTTGCCTTGGAACTTTTGATTTTCATCAGCTCTACAATCTTTTCCCTCTTGACTACGCTTCTCTGTTCTTTTTTTGTTTTGTTTTTCCCCTTTCTCTCTGCTTTTTAACCTTTTGCACACTTTAGTGTTGGAAAAACAAAACCTTGACATGATATTCTCCTATACACCTACATTCATGACTAATGAAACAAAAGGAAAAAAGAACGTTTTCCCTCTCATTAGCTACATTTCTGTGAACACTGAGGGTGAAGTGTAAATTAGACCTAAGCTGATTTTGCTGTAGTTTTTTTTCCCCTGAGTTTTCTTCTTTATTCTTTAGCAGGTGTCTGCACAGTTGCTTTCAGACTCCGATGCTTCTGCTTAGGGAAAGCCAATATAGAACAGTTGATCTTTGGCTAAGGAAATTTGAAAAAGTTTAGAGAATTTTGGCAAAAACCAAAACAAACAATCCTTTACAGACAAGGAAAAGGAGCAGCTAAAACAAATAGTGCTACTCCTATATAAAATTTATTACTTCTTTTTTAACCATTCTTCGTTACTCTTTGAGTTCTGCTTACATCTCTAGGCAGAAGAATGGCAGAAGAACACAGATTGTATGTCTTACCTAAGTAAGATATTCTTAGGCTTTGAGAAGGTCTCTATCAAATGGATGAATTTCTTTTGTCATGTAGTTATTTTACAGCCCTCCTTTCCACCGTGTGGTATCCCAAATCAAGTATTTTATTCATATCTGAACTGTTTAACCATCACGTGAAAAGTTTCCAGTGATGCCTATGTAGAGCTTGCAGGTGTTACAAAGAACCCAGAACCAGATGCAGCAGAGGTATGATGTTGAGGCTAGGGTAAGATCTTGGATGAAGCAAAATAGTAATTCTGTTTTACCTGCAGGATTATGGCAATGTCTTTGAACAGCAAGGCACTGTCATATGAGCAGCAGTGTCTTAGATCAGCATAAAGATGAGCATTTTTGCAGTAAGGTCAGATGCACAGGCCTCTGAATGTAACGTTAATGTAAAGTCACTGAGGACACTTTTACTTCAGTAACTGCTGACCATGTCTTTTTTTCTGGTCTTTTTCACTGAGGTTAAGGTCTAGAGTTGTCCCACCTAAGAACTAGTCTCATGCTGTTTTTTTCTCTCCACTTAGTATAGAGGGAATTAACTGCTTTTCTAACTTAGAAACCTCAGGTGAGTCCTTATCAGTGGCAGTCTTATTGCTTTCTAGCAAATTTCAACTTTTTAAGGAAAGTTTTAGTAGAATTGTGCTCATGTGCATGTGTCTGTGTGTGTATGCACACATGTAAGACAATCGAGTTTAAAAGTACAGTATTGTACAAAACAATATTGGATAATCATCAACAAGAAAATATTAGCAAGATAAGAGTATTTACAACTTACATGTTGAAGAAACAGCCATCCTTGAAAAGTACCTTTTAACTCTATCCTATGTATCTTCTTTTGTGCTCACCTCAAATTGCCACTTGCCCAGTGCTGGGAGCTTGGTGGTATTGAAGGAAATCCTGCCACTGTGCAGGTGCAATATGCTTCGTCCTCATTCCTACCAGGGCTGTTGCTGTGCTGGGACTGGTGCTAGTTTAAAAAAGGAAGGAAAGAAGACTCAGAAGGATTTTAGGGAGGGTTGTAATTTTCTGCTGGGAATGGATCCCACTCACCCCTCTCTGTGGTGAGCGCCCCATAGACCACTTACCCTTTTATTGCTTTTGTGTAGTTACAATCCATGTAAAACACAGATGTAGAAGGAAGCGGAAACCTAGTTCATAGGGCATGAAGCCAAATGTAGGTAAATTTAGTCTTGTGCTAGCTACAGTGACAGATAAAATACACTTCCCAAATCTCTGTGCATGCCTAGTATAAAGAAAACAAAAGACTATTTAACTGCTTCCCAAACTGCAGAGCTGTCCAATCTGCTGTTAAAAAACATAACCACATCCAAAACAATTAATATTTTTGTTTCCAGTGTGAAAAACTATTTGTTCTGGATGTTAAGCAGTTGTCAACAATGACAAGAGTTTTTGCAGTTCAGCCAGAAAGCACGCATCTTCTCAAAAGTGATGGCTGATGCAGCTATTGTGCTACAGTCATGACAATGACTGAAAAACTCCTTGTGATTCTGGAAGGCAGACAAAAGAGTCTGAAAAATTTCCCAAAAGACCTAATCTCCAAATAAAAATACCTGAGTCAGGCAAGTCTATTCTCAGACTTTTCTGATCCTAGAATATATTGATATTGATTCTTTAGATCACTTAAGCTTCCAAAACTTCAGTTGTAAATGTATAAAAATAATAGTTATCAAAATCTCAGCTACTTTTAGAGTTCCTCTCTGTTGAAGTATAGTTCTCAGCCTGACTACACAACAGCAGATGTTTTGGTCTCTGTGAAGTTCCCTGACCTCAGCTGGGATTTGCTATGTTGCACAGATTCATGTCCTTAGGGCCATTTGTAGAGGTTTGCAGAGAAGCATTACAACTAAATCAAGGCTTTTCTCCTTCCTCCCTCCCTTCCTCCCTCCCTGCCTCTCTCCTGTTTCCTTTTTTTCTTTTATTTGACTTTCTTTTTTCCTTTATCTTTTTTTCCCCTCCTTTTTCTTTATTTTTTTTTCTTTTTTTCTTTCTTTCTCCCTCCCTCTCACACCCCAAAGAAAAAAGGTTGTCACTTAGGTTCATGTTTATTTTATCAACTAAAGCAACTCACACCAAACCTCAGAAATACTCTTTAGAGCACTTAAAATATCCACCTGTAAAGCAGTGTAAGTACTATGCTTACATGCTACAACTGGAGCTCATATTGTGGTCGTATAACAGATCTATTCTGGTCTATTAATGCCTAAGAAACAGTGTAATGGTACCTTGGAGCTGTTCAGCTGCCAGGGGTCCCTCAATGTGCAGCTGCTATAGTGTGAATCTGAAAAAGCTTCTCTGTTTACTCTGAGTTTACTAGTCACCATATGCTCCTAACTGGGAAAACGTATTGCCCAAATTAATATCCCTGAGCTCCTACTAGCACACCTCTATGCTACAGCTAGTAGCACATCTCTAGCTTGCATTAAATACAGCTCATTATTTCTTTCCACTACAATTCACATGAAGATAAAAATTGCCTTAAAGTCCTTGTAGCATTTGCCACTTGTAACTAAAGGAGTAAATTTCAGCAAAGCCAGGTCTCACTGACAAAAATGCACATTTCTTTTCTCTTTTAATACAATTGATCTGTAACTGTTTTTAGCTGAAGGCATAGAGCTTTGTCAGTACATGGAGGAAGGCTTTGTGCTGTAACACCGAAGTGAGACTGATGAGTCATGAAAGATACCTTCGCACTTCTCCCAGCTTACCCTCATGAAAGAGAGAGAGAGACATACACAAATTCAAATGTGGGTATGCAACATTTTTAATAGCTTATACTTCACTTGCTTTTTATTTTTGGTAGGATTGTTTTGTTTATTTTTTCCACATGACATTTTTCATTTGAAATATAGAGTAAATTTTAGTTTATGAAAGATTATTGAAAATTTAGTGCAATATGGTAGTTTGGTACCTCGATTCCCAACAGTTCTCTGATATTCTCAAACAGTCAGCAGGATGTCTGGCTGTCTCCAATATGAATGGTTGAACATTTCTTGTAAAGAATGGAATGCACTACGTTGCTGGAATCGCATAAAAAAAGCCTTTAGTGATACGGAAAAAGGCTCTGGGACCTTGAATGTCAGTTCTAGGAGAGATGAATTTATAGGTAGAGCAATCTCTCTCCTAGAACTGACATGCGAGGTCCCAGAGGCTTTCTCCATAACACTGAGGATTTTCTTTTTGTCATACATTTTCAACAATATAATGTCAAGTGCATGTAGTATTTTGAACAATTTTACATTTATAGCAATAATGACAAACTTTGTCTTAGAAACTGCCCACACCAGCCCCCAGTATTACTGAATAACTTCTTGTTTTAGCAGTAATTTGTTTAAGAAAGTGTGAAGAAGCTCTTTGCCATGAAGGGCAAAGGAGATCAGAGTTCAAAATCTAATGGTCCCATTTGCTTTTTATTGAAACCTCTTCTATGTGTTCAGAATGGGTAAATGAGCCAGTCTTGAAAACTAAGCTACAAAGTCCTCATACATCTAAATTAGACCTTTTTTTTCCCCAGTACACCACTGTTGTTATGTCTCCTTTCCATTTCACTTATTACAGTCGCTCTCTTATCATTACCTACACTTCTTGAAGAAATTACCCAAGCCTGCACCCTTTTCCTTAGAAAATACTGTGAATTTACTGAGTCTCCTTTAGTAAACACAACAGTCAATATGAGTATACAGGAGTTTGCCATTTATTTCAATGGAAACTTGGCTTGATCTCACTGATTTGCAGTAACCTTACTATCTTAGATCAACTAATGCTGACTGTTTCACTTAAAGAGGAAAGTCCACATAACAATCTCTTTCCTCCACAGATACTATGGAAACCTAATATGTAGGACCTTATACATTTTTCACTGCAGAAGTATGTCCCTTAAGGTAGTTTATTATTAGATGATTAGATTCTGAACACATTTGAAGATGGAAAGGTAAAAGTTAATTTTATGCAGAAATTCTCAGAATTTGCAAATCAGTCCAGCCAAGGATCTCAGTTCTTATAAAATCTTTAACTGTTAAAAAGCACTGATATTGTAATGTCCTTATTCAAGTGCATAACTCTAAAAGATAAATCTTTCAGTATTATAGCAGAATAATTAAACAGGTGATTGCACATATTATTTAGAGAAGTGATCCTGAGTGACTTCTATACTAATTGAATTTGTTACTAGAAAAGAGAGTTTAAATTATATGAAAGAATTTGAACTCAATTAGTATAGACAGAAATACAAAGGCATCCTACATTTTTCAGATTAATAATAAATAAAAAAAATTCTATTGGCACTGATTTGCCATACATAAACTGGTGGTTTTAAAGGTGGTTTGGTGACAGAATAAATAACATAAAAAAACTCTGCCTCACATTTGAAGGAAATAAGTAGCTAGTAAAAAATTGAGAACAATGATGTGATAAGAAGAGGTCACCTTCCACAGTTTAATCAGCCTGTTTGTTTCTTTTCTTTTGGGTTTTCCTGCCAGGCTGGAATATTGTGTTTATAATATGTGATGTACTGTATAGTCACATCAGCCATTGTTTAAGATGAATAAAAACACTTTAAAACATCACATGTGGATATATAATAATGTACTATTAAAATATATTAAGATATTCTATTCATCATCATCATTCTGTCTCTGGGCAAATGAATGTGTGAATCAATTATTTCAGATCAGTTGTCAAATGAGTGCAAAAAATAATTTGCATCACAAAATGGTGCTGCAAGTGTTAGTTGAAGTGTTGGTGGAAGTTACTTTTTCAGGGAAGTAACTAGAAGTAAAAGTTTAATCCAGGTACACAGCTATATTTTCCTAGGCTGAAAATGAAATATTTTATTTATTTTTTACTATTTTTAAAGCTTTTTGATGCTGTTCGTATTGTTGCTATTTTATACTTACTTCATTAAAAATGAACAATTAAATTGTCAAAACATGCAGGCTTTCTTAACACATAAGATTTTTTGTTGAAATTGTTCAGAGCATTTTATACGATTTCAGAAATAATTTTAATCTTGCCTTCCTCCCACCCTAATATACACTTATTTTTGGGAAAAAATGTATTCAGTGAAAAAATGCTAATAAAGACTTTCTTTCTAGTAGTTGAAAGTCAATCACATCTGTCCCTAACAGAGTGGAAGACAGCAGTAAAACCTCCTTTATATACATAATGTTGCTGAAGTATCAGTGTAGTTTAAGTTCAAATGCTGAAGTCATCCTTCACGTAATGCTTTTGAAGTCACTTAAACCATGATCAGGTTTTAGCCATGGTGGTTACAGAGGCAGTTGTGCTTTGATCTTGCAGCTTTTCATTACTTGGAAGTTCACAGTGTTTAGTGTGCCTGTAGCATGGTACGAGATTGAAAGTACCACTCTCTCACCCAGTACACTCAAAAGTTTTGGCTCTTGCACTGGGGCAGCTCTAGTAACTTCAATGAGTCTGGTGTAACCGAAAAGAGAAACTAGACTAGGAAACACCCTGTTGCTCGTACCTATGCTGGTTCTGTATATCTATCTGTGTCTGTAAAACGCATCACATTAAAATGTACAACCTGCCAAACAGTGATATATAGTGTCAGTTTAGCGCAGTGCTTTGCACTTTGTATTCCTCCCCCCAATTCCTATTTAGGTGGCAATCACTAGACTTGGATTCAAGATAAGAAGGAGATTTTACTGGCAGCGATGCCCGTTTTTCAACAGACTTTGTGAGTAATTGTGTGGGCAGCTTTTGAGTTGCCTGTGGGTCACTCTCATGATTAGACTGCTGATGAGAAATCTGAGCTACCTTCTCCCCTTGCATGTCATTTCCTTTTAATTCACTTTGATTCAGGGAATGTATGTTTTTTTAAGTCTAGCTATGAATAAAAATAAGCTCCTGTAAATCCAGTTACTGAAAGTGTACAGAAACAGGCCTGTTTTAAGACGGTAAAGGAATATGTGTATAATACTACAAATGTACAGGTTTTATGAAGCTTAAGATATCCCCTACTTTTGATGTCTCTCCCCACACTTTTATTTTGATGTGTACAGCAGCGGTAAGATGCACAAACTTTTTTCCTTTGATCATACAAAGGCACACATTTATTTTAGATGAATAGAATTAAAATTATTTTCTTTTTGAAAAGGCCCTGTATTATGGTGTAAAAGCTGTAATTTGGAAAGGTCACAATCCTATATTTGGAAACTCTGAAATGTTAGTGGATAAAATTCATTTTTCTTCCCTGAAGTTTTCATTTGTTGCTTTCAATAATAATATTTGCATTTCCATTCTGGTGGAAAAAAACTTGTCTCTTTCAGTAAAGTGGACAGAAATAGGAAGACAGATAATTGCTATGTGCTTGTATCTAACAGAGGGACAATAACAAAATGTAATCTTTCTGAATGAAAACTAAAATTATTTGTGAGGAATACTGTTGTCAGGAGGAGGATACAGGATGATTTCTGTATTTGTTTTTGATACCATCAGTTTTTAGGGCAGAACATGGTGCTCTTCCTAAAAAGGAGAGGTCTCTGCCTGGAGCTCTCAGGGGTTTCAAGTGAGCTTAGTAGTCCTTGATATGTGGTTTATAAATAGAAAAACTCTTTAAAAGAGTGTGCCAATGTCAGCACTACTTTCTGTGGTGTCTTGTGGTGCTGCTGAGGATTCATAGCACCCATCTCAAGGTCCTGATGATTAGGAGTGCAGAGTCTCTGAGGGAAGGCATGTGTGAAGGCAGGGTAAGGATGGTACAGTTTCTGAACAATTATGAAGAAAAGGAAACTGTACATACTCACTTTGTACTTTAGAATGTATATACCTAGAGAGGAAGGCACAGACTGTATAGCCTTGAGTCAAACTCAGCCCCCATGAAGTGAGCAACAGTTTTTCACCCGGCTGCTGTGCAGGATTTCACCCCTAATTACATCCTAAGTTATAGAAGCACTTAGGAATGTAGAGGGGAGTGTTTCAGTTTTTCTTCTTGAAATTTAAAGTTGTTGCCACCACCTCTTGGGCGAGTAGAGTCTAGGTTTCTAAATAATGTAGCTTTTAGCAGAAATGTTAAGATCTCCTGCTTCCCACATCAACGAAGAAGCCTGACAAAGCAGTTGTTCCAGCTCTTTGCCATGAGCTCAGACTCCTTTCACAGTTTCGAACTTCTGCTAGTAATCTGATTTCTAATTTATCTCCAGCTCCCATTATCCTTTAAGCTGTAAATATCACCAAATTCTAGGATTTTTCTTAGAACATCTCTTAAAGGTATTTCCTCAAATATTTTTGTGTTGTCTCTTACACTCCTTTCTCAGTATGGGGACACTCCCAGTGATTCCTGCGTTCCAGCTGATCCTCCTTTAGGAAAGTATTCTGCTCTCTACAGCTCCTCTCTCCCTGCATATCATTCTGAGGGATGGATTAACTTCCTTCTGCAGGTGGTACTTTTTTATATCTTGTTATATGATACCTGATCTCTCAGCCTGAAGCCTAGACTGATATCTGACAACTGAATGATTAGACATGGTTGAGATTTGAACCCTTAAAGATCCAGTTTGTGCAATTCTCTCTGGGATGAATATATTCATACAGCAAGGAAATATAAAATCTAAAACGATCTTGGTTTCAGTTGTTCTGGAGTAGCAATTGGATGAAATCAGTATGCAGCACTAAAAGCATGATCATTTTAGGTGACTGTTCTGTAATAACCCCAACTGAGTGAACTGTACACTTGGTATCTGTCTGGTGTGTGAATCGTCAATAGTGAGATTGGTTTTGTATTGTTTCAGCACTTAAAAATGTAATATTTTATTCATAGGAAATCTGTAATCTGGCAATTGCTCAGGACAGGAGGAACTATTGTTTTATAAGCTTTACAATGCTGCCCAACATATGTTTGAAAATCAAGAAGGCAAAACATATGTTGAGGGATTCTGCATTTCAGAAAGTCTTATGAAAGGGAAAAGATTACAAGGAGACAGTATGAGAAAGTATATTAAAATAAATACCATGAATATTCAGCCAATAACTCTTGTCACTACTGATGTGCACTAAGAGCTCCTGAATACTGAGCAGTATGGGTTAGGTGAGACAAAGGCAGACTATACATCTCTACACCCTTGGGATACTTGGGCACAAAAAGAATACATTAAAACTTAAGAGGACATCGTCAAATATATAGCACATTGGGATGCATGCTTGCCTTTAACTTGTGTTGCATAGGATGGGCATAATGTTACTACAAATCTGAAAATATAATCAAATAGCATTTAATTTTTCCAAAGTGGACTTTAATACTTGCTTTAAAACTTTTTAGCAGCTCCTGACAAGAAAGGGCACCATTCTATATCAAATGTACATCTCATGTCAGAGATAAAATGTTAAAAATATATGACAAAGTCCACTGAATAGCGAAGTTATTAAATTGCAGTGGGCCTGTCTATCTGTGTCTTAGTCCCTCTGCTAAGAGCCTGCATTTAAAGATAAGTAGAATTTAATGGGATCTCTTATTTTCCTATTTTTAAAATATTTAATATCTATAACACAGGGTTACATTTACTTTCAGTAATATTGTTATGTGCTGCAACATGTCTGTAAAATCGTACGTTACAGCTATTATACTGAATAAATTTTATCTGGCCTAGACAATTAAGTTATTTTAAAAACATCATTGTTCTTCATACATAAAAATAGAATGTTAGCTATTTAATGAACCATGTGAGGATGTGAAATTTCTGCTTCTTTAACAATAATGCCTTGCAATTGCCTATCTGAAAGACAGGGAAAAAGAGAGTCAAAAGAAAAGGTTAGTGTCTTTGACTGAAATATTCCTACTTCTAAATTCAACTGAGAAGGAAAATAAAATAAAAAACTCAACTGGAGGAGAGACAAAACACACATAAGATATGACTGTGAAATGACAAGTCTTTTACAGGTGTCTCTGAATACTGGGAAATACAAGTGCTACAGTACACTGCAGTACCACAATATAAACACCAGTTTAGGAGGAGCTCAAGTTTAACACCGTAGAATTATTTAATCTTTTGAAAGTCATCTATAGTAAACATTCAATGAACTTCAGTCTTGGGGTTAACAATTCTGCCCTCACCAGTTCTTTAACTGAGGGTGTTCCATCTTGTTTCAACATACAAGTGTCTGGTAGGGGCAGTATGTCCACACACATACATGTTTTATATAGTCTTTTTACCTGAAGCAACATGCAAGTATATTTTATGATAAACATATACCATTAGATGTCTCATAATAAAATAAAGTAAAATAAATATCTAACTGTAAATTTCAAATGAAAAAAAGCTTTTTTTTTCTCTCTGTGGTAAACCACTGAAAATGGGGAATGACACAGTACATATTCTGAAAAAAATTTCACAGTGTAATTTTGGATTTATGCAATATATCTAAAAATTTAGTCTAGTGCTAAAGCCTTTGTAAAAGTCTTAGATAGAATCTGTTTGTTCTACGTAGCAATAGACTAAAAATTTGTAGTAAAATACCTCTTTCTCTTTTTTTCACAAGATAAATATTCAAGGTGGTAGAATTTATTATGTAAACACAAGCACACATATTAAATGCTACTTGATCTGAAATAAACAAATAATATACAACAACACCGTTTCTGTTCTCCATTATTTGTTGTAGTTTAGACTGAGTAAAATCCTTAATGTAGTATGCCTAGAAATAAATAAAAACATGTCTTCTGTAACCCAAAGTTATCAAACATATAAAATCACAAAGCAAATAAGAAAAGACAAACTCCATGAACTCAGTAAACAATTACATCAATTATATGTCCATTTTTAACAATTTTGTGTTTTCTGTAGACATTGAAAAGCAGAGTTAACATGCTTAATTTATAATATCTGCCAGGATATCAATACTGGGTAAGATGCTGGTACTGAAGAAATGATGATTATAAATGTATGAAATTCAATACTAAATACAAGACCAAAAATGATTAATCCCTAATTTTGCTATCACCTGCTACGCTCTGTATAGCCTCTGGCTTTCTAAACCCATTTGGCAGAGCTATGTTTCTTTCTGCTATAGTGCTGTTAAAAGAATGAACTGGGGAAAGCTGCCCTTTCTGTCCCTAGAGATATTTTCTTTTTGCTCTCAAAGCAACAGATCAGAGCATAATTGTTGTGCCTAAAGTACTAGTGGGGTCCGTGCTAGGGTATCTCCTCTTGTATGCCAAAAGCTGGTAGGAAAGGGAAAGGGAATTTCAGCACCAACAATGCCAACGTACGAGGCAGCCTCCATGGTAGGCTGGAGACATTCACCAAGAACTCCAGCTTCCCTTTGAGATCAGATAACCTGCAGAGAAGGAGATAGCCAGGAAATACCGACCTCCAATCACACTCCTTTCCCATCGAAAATTTGTAATAGTACCACAGTATTTGCTAGTATAGAGATAGTTATTCTGATTTCAATGATGTTCAAGATTCCAATGGCATTGCCCATCACTTGTATGTATGATTTTGCATTGTCAGCTAAAAAGCATACTTACTAATGGACAGATAAGGTATACTTACATATTTCAATTAGTATGCGTTTATGCCTTTATCTTTTGTTACACACACCTAGTTGCAACAAACTATTAAACACATGAAGGTATTACCTATAATATTTACCAGTAATTTCTCAGATACATTCTTGTCTGACTCATCTGCATGACATCACATAGCAGGACATTAGTAATACCTCTGGCCTCAATCCTTAGACTTGCATGGCTTTTGTACTAGTCAGATCATCACACCAAACCTTAGCTGACTGTTGAAGAAAGCGTCACTCAAAATGAGGTAACCAGGTTTCCACACAGAACATGTTGAGCACAGACTACCTGAATCAGGAGTGAAATATGGATAAAAGGGTTGTATTTACACACACAATTGCATATAAAAAGCCAAAGAGAGAAGCATATACCTGATTACACAGATGTCTCTTCCACATGAAGGATACTTCAGTATGAGCTCTGTCAGCACATAAGCCCAGCCAATCGCACAGTTATATTATCTCGTAGATGAGTAGATAATGAAGCCACAACAGTTAAACAGAGTTCTTACTTGTTTCTATTGTTGCTACTCACTACAGCACCAGCAATTATACAGTGCTGATCAATTCAAGCCACTAAAAGCAGCAAACCTCTCTGTCTTCTCAGCTCTGAGTGATTACTGAACACAGGAAAGCAACTCACTCGTGTGAATAGGCAGCTGGTTGTTTAGAGCCCAAGCAAAGAAATGGTAAAGACAAACAGAGAAGACTTAAACACACCTTCATTCTGAATTCAGAGTTAATGGCAAAAGTCAAAAGAAAGCTATAATCTCAGAAAACTTTCTTGCTGGAAGGAATCTATTTCAAATTTTGGGGGTTTTATGCAGTTTCCCTTTAACTCAAAGCCTTTTCTCAGACTCTTGTGAATCTTCTAACTATCCTGCAGAAATTTCAGAAGTATGCTACTTCAGACAAAAATGAAACCTGTAAATCATATATCTCTTTTAAAGAAAATACAGAAATAAGTTGAAAACAAAGAGTTTCACACGTGCTCTTCAAATGTACAGCACAAATGCTAAGGAACTGACGCTTTCTGAAAAATGTACAACTTGCTCTGGGCGTTAGTGTTAGATCTGACACTTCCCTGAAGAATCATTACCCTGTGAATATGAACTGTGGTCACCCAGGAAATCCCCAAATGAAAAGTGGTTGGCCTGGAATTTACTACCCTGGTTAATATCAAGCTGGTTACAGGTGAACAAGAAAAGGGACTGTCAGTGAGCCCAATGACGAAAAAGTCACAAGCGATGAAGATGAATGAATACAACTCAATACACTAAGCTGTATCCTCAGAAGAACTGGATAAATTATCACAAGTTAAAACTGTTGCAACTCCTTGGTCTTACCAAGAATGTGTGCTACTCATTGGAGTAGAAGAGGACTTGAGGAAGCATGTGGTGATGTCTCCAGGGGAAACAGAAGCTCTTGGGAGAAAACAGAAAAGAACTGAAAGTACCCAATAGACCTATGCGTTGTGCCTCTGGGAGAGGTTTTCTCACCTTTGGGAAGAGCATATAAGAAAACCTAGATGGGTTCATTGTTTCAGGAGTCATAGAATGAGCAAAAGAATAAAGAAAGTACATAAATCCACTGATCATTGTAGACAAAAGTAAACAAAATAAAACAGTTTATTTTGTACTGAATCCCAAAGAATTTATATACATACATACATATATATGTATAACCACACATATATATGAAAAGCCACATTTCTACTACCTTCAAGGATGGAAAACAGAAAAGATGTAGAGGCCAATTATCCTCCTAAGTTTCTTCTAGCAAAAAGACTACATGCACAAAACCAGCACTTACAGTGAATATCTTAATGAGCAAAACCTGAAATTCTCCAGGTACTAGGAGCTGTGCTGCCCTTCCACCTAAATGATGGCCTTTATCTGTCTTAGACAATCATGCAGGGCCATGCCTGCAGCCCCTGCCACAAAAATTTTGCTACCTAAACTCAATATAGACATTTGTGTTGTATTGTGGGGGGCGGGGGCAGGCAATTTATATGCATGCAGCAACATGCAAATTCATGCAGAGCTGGCTTATTGAACGATGAGTAGTTTTTATCCTTTAGAACCTGATTCTTCATATCTATTACACAGTTCTAAAAAGTTTTAGTTCCTAAAAGCCCATTTCCAGGAGGTCATACATGGTACTGTATTACCAGAGATAACAATAATATAGAAATAGAAACAAATCATCCATGCCTCATCTCAACTTGAGGAAGAAATTATGTGGTTAGAGTAAATGAATGTTTTTGTGGGGACTTATCTCCCATTAGTATATTTTATAAATGTAAATTTGAACATTAATTCCCAAAGCAGAAAATTCCCAAAGTAACATAAAATTCATCAGAGCCCTGAGAAACAAAGCAGAATGCTTTTTTAATCCTGATAAATAGGATAAATAAATAATTTGTTTATCCCAATAAATAAATATCATAAATAAAGTGAAATGATAATGATAATACCAAGCCAAGGGTACTTCAGATGATTTATGCCAGCTGAAGGTCTTGTTCGTATAATTGAAGCATTCACAGTTAGACATAAGTATATTTTCCTCAGGTGGTATTCAAGCTATTTTTCCTCAAAATTTCTCAACTGCAACATGTCACCTCCAACTACAATTCTACAGACATTTTCACCTGAGGATGGCCTTTGCAAAGATATGTGTTCATACCTGGCAAGCAACCCAAGTTCCTTTCAGAAAGATCCTTAGCTTACGTTTAAATGTCAAAAGCCTACAAAACCAAACTTGCCAAACCCAGACTGTCTGTGTGAATGTCACAGCGATGCACGCTATATACGTACTGTTTGTGTACTTTTTATGTGTGTCAAATTCTGTCAGATTCACCTTAAAGAAATGCTGCATTTTAGAAGCAGCTACCTGCAGCCTACAGTAAAATAATATTTACACTCTGTATGGGTCAGTAGTTACTAGAGAATGAATATCAGACTACTCTACCAGAATGTATAAAAGCAGTTTGCACATCTCTGTTTCCCAGGTTTTAACATATTCCAAGGTCTGCTATCACAAAATGGCCTTATTAACCGCATTTCAGCCACATTTATCACAATTACTAATTGCCTTACCTCTGCATTTTGTTAACATGGGGCTTTGTTTCTTGATTTTTGATATGTCTTTGGTATACAGTAAATTTTTTCTGGATGGAAAGATCTGTCATGGAAAGATCTCATGGCTAGTTAACCTCAGATTTCTAAAGATCAAATTATTATATCCAGTGGCATTGGAGGACTTGCTATACCACTAGCTATCACATATAAGATTATAAAAACTGATATATTTCATTCTGTCAGCAAATTTTCAGACTGAAACCGATGGATATAACATAATAATCCTATGTCTGTGTGGAGCCCAATGGAACCGCAACTCATCAGGGACAAAAAGAGTGTGGGTTGGGGCCCATTTATGATTATATCACTCTCATGATAGTTCAACACAGTGAAATAAAAAGTTTATCGTAGCAATGCTTTTCTACTCAAGAGATATTTTTTGAATGTGTGTGCCTTTGGCTTCTTCTCTGTTGGGGTTTGTAAATTACTGTTTTAATTTACAAGTCAGCTTCAGCTGGCATCAACAGAAAGACAAATCTTCAATCAGGGACATTTTAACTGATTTTTTTTCAACCATTCAGGTTCTTCCAAATTCAGGAAAACGTACTGACTTCAGGGTCAATGTTTGACATGCTTCATTTCCAGTTGTACTTTCTCCTTCTTTCTGCATATGCCACTTCTGGAAATGCTGATTCACTGGTGCTCAATTAACTACTGACAGAACTAAGAAATTCTCTTTACAAAAAGAGTTTTTTCTTAGCTACAACCACTGACATAACTGTTTGTTTACTACGTTTAGGTTAGACCTAAAACTTGGGGACCATTAATACGCTATAGAACAGTTATAATTAAAAGGATTTTTATCTTTTGTATAAAATATGTGTTCATGGTATCCACTGTCAATATTGTGGAAAGATATGTTTAACACGTAAGAAAATTATATTAATGTACAATCATTTTATTTTAAAACATGAATGCTACTGTCCGTTGACTTCTAGCTAGTCTTACTTACCTTTATGAGGTGGTAGTTAGTTAATTCTTAAATTTGTAGAAAAGGACCATTTTGTTTCCTTATGATGGAAAGTTGTTAAATATTGTAGTAGAATAGACACCACAAGATAAGTTTTCATTGAACCTTGCCAGACTTACAAACCTGAATTTTTTTATTTTTTTTTTCAGCAATTAGCTTTGAGTCCTAGGAATTAATCTACAAACACATACTGGAAAGTTTGAGTTAAATGAAAGGTCTAAAATGAGCAACTGTGGAAGTTGTTCTTTTAATACATATGGGCATTAGGTAACCTGTAAGCAACATCCACAGGAGACTTTACCAAGAAAATACATGCTCATCAGCAGAAGAATACCTTCTGTTATGTTCAAAATCTTGTTTACGGGCAAAGATGAAGCACATGCTATATGTAAAATAGGCCGAGAATTTATTCCTAATATAGTGAAAATTTTTACAGTCTAATTCAGGAATCATTATTAATCTGGATCTAATTATTACAGGAAAAAAAAACCAACATAGGTAGAACACAGAAAAAAGTACAAAACCCACAGCAATATAATTAAAATAGTAGCACATATACTTCTCAGTTTCTACATTTTCCCTAGTGTTGTACTCTCCTTTCTACTGCTGCTCTGGATCCTAAGGTCAGTGGTTTCACCATGGTGTTCAAGTTTACCATGTACGGTACCTTTGACATGTCAGATGCTGTTTCTTTGTTTTCTTTGTTACCCCTAAAACCAGTTTTGTCCAGCTCTAGGTCTGCATTATTTTTTAACTAACCATTAGTGAACTTTTTATAGCTGCGGGGTCTCCAGTGCTAGGGGAAACTCGACTGGATCTGGCAGCTCAAAAGAGACAGGGCTGCCCCAGCTCCATGCTCCCAGCTCTACATCCCCAGCTCTGCCCGTAGTGAGACTGAGTGGAATGAGCCTGGATAGGATGTTTGTTCCTCAGAAGTCTGTAATTTGGGTTCCTGCCTCCATTGTGCCCCTGTGCTCCTCTGAGTTTGTGGAGGTGGGCTTCTGATGGGCTGATGACTACCATGACAGGCCTGTGAAGAACTAGGGCAGAATTTGAGCTCTCCCATCTGCTGTTGTCTCTGTCCTCCTTTCTGGGGTGTAGATGAGCTTTTACTACGTAACCTAATACCACCTTGTGCCCCATTCCTTATCATCCCATACCCACAGCGCCTGTGCTGCATCCTGTGTCTCTGACTCTGAAAGCCTCTACTGCCCTTCCAGGAGTGTGTTTCTCTCCATTGTTATGTTAGAGTCATAAATATATCTTTCTGCCTAGAAAAACTGCTTGCTACTGCTGTCTATATAAAACTATAGTACCACACTGTCACCGTTTAAGGCTGGGCTGGTGCTTAAAGCAGGTGGCAGATGCTCTCTATTTACCCTGTCCTTTCCCAGAAGGGGAAGGAGAGGAGAAAAGGGAGAGACACTTTTGAGTTGGAAACTTACAACAAACTTTAGTAGAGGAATAACAATGAAAAAGAGTATAAATAATATTAAAACCAATACTGCTAATAATAGAAATAGAAATATACAAAACCAATATTCATCTTCCTGATGATGACCACGGGACTGCTTGCCATGCCATGGTGGCTTGCAGTGCTCACACAGCAGGGCAGGCACCCGAACATCCTGGACTGGACTCCGCAGGAGACAGGGACCGGATTGAGGGTTGCATGGGTCAGGATCAGAGGCAGGGGAGCGAGCAGAGTCCCACCAGGGGAAAGAGAGGAGTGATCTCCGAGGTTTATACCGAGTATTCCAGTGGGTGGGATGGAATACGGCATTGGTCAGGCCTGGGTCACCTGTGCCCTCTGCAGCTTCCTGGCGGTGCGACCCCTCCTCCGCCTTCCCCCCAGGAGGAGCCCAGCAGAGCCCAAGAGAGCCCGCAGGGAACAAGCACCCACCCGTGGGCCTTTCTGCATAACAATCCCGCTCCTGCCCCAGCAACACCTACAAACATTAACCGCCATCAACTCTGAAAGCAGGCACTGCCTGAAAAATCTGTGGTCAGCCTCAGACAGGGTAGTTACTAAGAAAATTTAACTGAAGGAAAAAAAACCCAAATCTACTGAAAGCAGAAATAGTTCTGTATCAGCCAAACCAGGACACACACAAAGATAAATAAAAGTAAACCAAATTAGATATAGACACCTGGTCAGTTAGAGAAACAGCTTCCACAGCGAAATCAAGTGAGACCTGGAGGTAAGTCAAGAAAACCCTGTCAGAGCAGGCCTTACAAACCTCTGTCCTGAGGCCATGCAAACTCAGTACAAAGCTTATAGCCTGTTACTAGCGCTGGCAATACTGTATTACAGGGCAACATGATTACACTTCGCAATCAGGAGGTCAGGAACATGGAGTTTGGACAGCCAGACCACATCTTTCAGAGCACATAACACAATAACAGCCATTTGAACATGCACTCTGGAAAGACTTCTATCTCTGTAATCAACTGTTCGTGACTTTCCAACCTAGGAAGTCTCAGAGCACTATTTTGTGATATACAAAGAATTCCTGAATTCCCCTGGATGTTGTCTTTGTCCCCTGTATTGTCATGCCTTATAAACTTCTCCATGCACTGTAAATGCTATATTCCCTGCTGCACTGTGGCCTTTGAAAAACAGATCTGCATGGATGGGTGCAGACAAACATGAATTCCTCTACTTGTATGAAAGTAGAGGAATATGAATCAGCGCCTGCTGATTCAAAGCTTTGTGTCTTCGTCAGTGCAGTGCTTTACTTAAGGTAAGAAAATCAGAATATATTAACACCAAAGAATCCCAAAGAATCTCATTAAAGGGGGTGTAAGTCTCTCATACTAGAGCTGAATGACATGCCTTTATCAGAGAGTTCATCTGTTTTTACCTATCCATGTAGACAGATGTGAGTCTGTAGACGCGTAGGAGTAGGACGTGTCTTTCTGTCAAATTACCTCTTGAAGGACCATGATCATATCTGGGTAGCAGATAGAATAATTGGGGACTTTTAAATCACTGTTTCATTCCAGTAGATCTTGCAAAAGGCCCACGTTTTCATAAAGCTGCCTGCTGAAATACAAACAACTACAATCCTGGTCTTTGGACAATCACAAGGATGGCAACTCGATGGCCCAAATATTAAAAGAACAGGGCACAATACTGCTAGTTGCCAGTAAGGAGTCAGCTACTGACTTCCTTCCCCATTTTTTCAGTATTTTTCTTCTCAAATAGTGCTGCTGGATAGTTTAAAATGTTAGACAGAAAAGTACATGGCTTGTAGGAATTTGTAAAACATCTTCCTACTTGCTAAGAATGTCTGCAAGGAAAAAGGTTTTAGCAGCAGAATCATAACACAGTTGTCCAGAGCTGGAAGAAGGATTGCAATCCCAACTCTGCACTTCTATAATATAATGAAGAACTTTGTATAGGAGCTGATACTGCCACTTGAACTCCAATTGGGAATTTGTATTTGCAAAAATTTTTGTCAGTCACTGAGCCTTTGCAAAATAAGCACTGATTATTAACTTAGAAAAGAGTTGCACAAGTAGAGGTAATGCAATATCCTACAGAATGTCTAAGAACTAAGTAGAAATTCAATGTTATATATATGAAGCAATTATTTTTTAGTGTCTAGATTCAAACCTTATAGTAGCCTGTCGCTACTTTATCTGTCACAGAAAGAAATTGACACATGTAAAAGGACCTGTTTAACTTTTCATAATTAATTTTTGAATAGATTTAAAAGTAAATTAAAGTGTAGCCACTTTTTAAGTGATACAACATGACATTTTCATTGGTTTGGTCAGGTCACATCAAATTACACCACATCACAGAATATGTTTAACCTAATGCAATGCAATATAAATGCAATGTCTGCATCAAAAAGTTAAATGACTGATTTAAAACAAAATTTAAAAGAAGTGGAAGAAAGTAACAAATGCAATACTTGGATCTGCTTATTCCAAACATATCTTTGCTTTCTTGTAGTAGACAGATGTCCCTATGTTCTCAGAGTCAGTAGCAGTTAGTTCATCCCCAGGTACTTACAAATAATATATAAAGAAAGGACTATTTCATTGAAATGCCACATACTTTTTTCTTGTATTGGGTCTTGACAAGAAAATGTTCATGCTGTGTGACTTTGAAAATGCCCTTTTCTGGCAGGCAGCCTTCCTGCCAGTGCTACTGTTTGCTGGCTTTAAACAACAGGAACAAGGGCCAATTTAAAGTCCAAGAATCAACCAATTTGAGAAGCACAGTCTCCCCATGAGGCAATTATTCCCTTGGATGGACATACTGTCTTCATTATTCCATAGATTTTGCAGAACCTAAGTATTCAACCGCTGACGTACATTCTTTGCACTGTCGGTAACATATGTGGTGTGATTGTTCAAAAAAG
The DNA here is from genome assembly GCF_000690535.1 of Cariama cristata. Lineage (NCBI taxonomy): Eukaryota > Metazoa > Chordata > Aves > Cariamiformes > Cariamidae > Cariama > Cariama cristata. The sequence goes on along the minus strand of NW_009603078.1, from coordinate 7,320 downwards.
AAAGTACATTTCTGTCTCAGAATGCATGGTGTGATATTCCAGCCCACAGGGATGGGAGTGGAGAACATATACATATATACTAGGATTAAATTATTTCCTGTGGAGTTGAGCTGGACAGGTTTAAAAGAAAGAAAAAGAAGTTTTCAATAGCTTTTGAACAGGATATTCTAAAGATGTGAGTATATGCTTTATTCATCTCTTGTTCAAAATATGGAGATTCATTCTCTGCCTCCTTTGAAGCATTTTCATATTTCCTACCCTCCCCACTATCTGGTAGCTTATTTTTGTTCAAATTATTGAGTAACCTCAGTACTTCTCTCCCAAGCAGTTTGCTAAAGTGTGCTAGCAATTCTTGTCACCTTTCAAACAGATTACATGTTTTTTATTTTAACAATGGGAAAGAAGACCAGGAAAAAAAAAGAAATTAAAAGAAAAATAAAGCCAACCTTTTATGTGTTATAAAGCCTATGGAATTATTCTCTGAAATTCATTTGCAAAAAAGAAAAAATATTTTAGTGTTCTTTATTGTAAATTTGTTCTACTAATCAGTAAATTATTTCTTTTTTTCCCTAGGTGTCTGCTAGTAATACACACTTATCCTATAAAGTAAGGATCTAGCAATTGGTACCTTAAATTTCTGAAACTGGAACCCTCCCACAAGTAAAGGCCAGTACTAAAATCAAATGACTTAATAAGGTCATGATGTTCTGTCTTTAATATTTATCTAGAATGTAAACTTTCATAGGCTAAAACTGTAGCAATGGGAGTATTTAAGTAGGAACAAGATTGACCCCCTAAAATTTAAGCCTTGTATGTGTTAACTAAATTTGTGTCTGAACTTATTTTCTAATCTAGCCTTCCTTGTCTTCCATCTACTATGCTTCCTTATGGGCATGGATTTAAATTGACCTGCAAAGGTCCCTGAGACAGGACAGTCCTTGGCAGTTTTACATCTCTAATTTGTGCTGTCTGCTGAACACAGGTAAAATCATGGGAAGTACGCCATCCACCAGCATGTCCTAAGTCCAGTTCTTCCAAAGACTGCAAAAAACCTTGGAATTCCATCTACATCCCTTCAAGAAAATATATGGAAACTTTCAGGAACCTGCGGACCCTCTCTTCTTCTTACAGGGTAGAAATTTCTCAAGTTTTAATATACTGTTGGGATGACACTTTAATATATCTTTTCAGGTGTATAAAAAGGATGGACACTTGAGGCTATGTCAAATACGGAATGCAAATGTGTATTACAATATAAAAATATTTTGGTTGGACAAAAGGTACAATTTCCAGTGACTACTATGATAGACTTTACAGACACTTTAGTTAAACAGAAGGAAAGAGAAACAGACATGCAGACAGACGATCTGATAAGTCTGCCAACTGCTTCCTCGCTTCTTTTGATAACACCTAAAAGTAACAATCTGCTGTCTAGCTAACCGTATCTAATTTCATTCTGTCATTTTCTCTATGGGTGTGTTGTATCATATTAAAATAATTAGAAGTAAATTTGTGGTCTTGATAATCTGTATTTGATTAAAAAAAAAAGCATTTTGTGGTGCTGACATGCTCAAGATAGCTCCTAGTAAATCATTTATGGAATCAGAGACCCCACAGAGCTGTATTACTGAAGCAGTAGAAATAAATTAGGTTTACTGAGAATATTTGAGTCATATTGTATTGGGTCAGCACATTGTTACATTGTAATTGTTCTGATATCACAGAATCACAGAATGGTTGAGGTTGGAAGGGACCTTTGGAGATGATCAGGTCTAACCACCCTGCTGAAGCAGCGACACCGAGAGCAGGCTGCCCAGGACTATGTCCAAATAGATTTTGAATATATCCAAGGCGAGAGAATCCACAACCTCTCTGGACAACTGTGCCAGTGCCTGTGCTCAGTCACCCTGATCTTAGATATGTTCTTCACAGTGAGAAAGTGTTTTCTGATGTTCAGATGGAGTCTCCTGTATTTCAGTTTGTGCCCATTGCCTCTCATCCTCTCACTGGGCATCACTGAAAAGGGCCTGGCTTTATCTTCTTCACCCCATCCCTTCAAATATTTATGCACATTGATAAGATTTGCCTGAACCTTCTCTTCTCCAGGCTGAACATTCCCAGCTCTCTCATCATTTCTTCATATGTCAGATGCTGTGGTACCTTAATCATCTTTGTGGCCTTTTGCTGTACTTTAGCCTGTATGTCCACGCTTCTCTTGGACTGGGGAGCCCAGCACTGGATACACGACTACAGGTGTGGCCTCAGCAATGCCGAGTAGAGGAGAAGATGCACAGACAACGTTCTGTTAAAATGTTTTGGACAAAGCAATGGACTTGAAACCTATGTGGTAACTTCAACAGTTCAGTAACTTTTGTTACATAGTGTAAATGTGCTCAAACTTCCTTGGCAGTTTTTATCATTGCCAAATAGTATATCTAGACTACCAAACAACATAGTTCTCCAGTTTATTCCCCCATGCTTAAACTTGGACTTGTTATTTTATAACTATTCATTTTTCCCCTTGTAGTAGTTTGTGGCAGGTGCACCCTGCCTTCCCCTCCAGACAACACCAGAAACTTCTTGACTGATGAACCCTTCAGTCGACAGACAGAGCCCTTATCCAGTCAGATGCCTCAGTCAAGAGATGTTTCTAGACCCCTGTGGCAGGAGGCCATGCTGAGTTGATCCTCCTCGGAGCAGCAGGTCTGCAGTCGGGGACTTTCTCCTTAGGTTGGGACACCGGCTAAGGAAACTCCTCAAGGTTGAGAGCCCTCATTTTATAGGTGAATGATGTCGCATTTTGGATTGTCATTCCAAGGTCTGGGGATCCCCTGAGACACGTAGTAAATGAATTCCATGTGGTAATCTGAACCTGTAGTTTAATATTTGTCAGAGTGCAAATTTACCTTGATTAAGAGCACATTTTTCTTTTTCTTTTTTTTTAATCCTTTTTTTTAATCCTAATTTTCAACTTTTGTTAGCCAAATAAATTCCCCTTTTGAGTTTGCCGTCTGCCTAGTTTGATTGTGTGTATATAATTGTTTAGACATAAATTGTTGACCAAGTCTGGGACTAGGAGTGGATCCAGCCACACCTAGACTCCTCTCTGAGAAGGAGTTTGGAGAGCAAAGGGGTCCCCTCTGAACCTCGTGACTCGGTGAGAGGCTCTCCCCTACAGTCTTGTTTGGACTTGCTCTCTGTGCAGCAAATACTGGTGTGCCTTCACAACATTTAAATCAACATAGCTGGCAGGATATCAATGGAGGAACTATTACGGAGGCACAACTGTAGCCCTTCTCCCTCAGGTACACAATAGGTGAAGGAGAAGCAGTTCATCCCTGAAGCAGTCGTAGAGGGAGTAGCGAGATGGCAAAGGCAAAAGAGCAATGCAGCAGCAATAATAACTGCATGTGTCATGCTGGGTGCCTGCATGCTACAAGCACAGGATGAGCGCAAGTACTATAAACAATTGGACAATTTTAAAAGACTGTTAGAGATAGACTGCTTGCAAACAGACTTACCAAGAGCCCTATATATATATTTCTGTGAATCTGAAATGGATACGTTTAGAGTTCTTAATTGATATGGGAGCCCAAATTAGTGCTTCAAATAAGCAACAAGCTGATGAGTAAAGAATTAAACCGTCAAGGAAAGCTATGAACATGTGAGGGTAACGGGTGTAGCAGAGAGACGTCCTTTAGCTTGATACCAGTTTTGGCTACCTGGGGAAAAGAAGATGACAGCTGTGGAAGTAAGTGGCTCTGAGCCTTCATAAGGGGAATATATTGGGATTCTGTGTCCACATCCCGTATGTATCGATGCCACTTCAGGACCAAATCAACAAAATGAAGAAAGTAGGCAAGGACTCAGAGACAACTGTCGCTGCAGTAGGAATTAATTGGTTAGAAAAGGTTGTAGATGTGTTTGGGTTTTCCCTTTCAGGATGACTAATCATTCTCCTCCAAACTTTAATAACGGTTGTAGTTATGACTATTATGAGCTGTATCATAATAAGTTGTATTAAGTACACAGTAACAAAATTGGTAGCTACCAGGCAGTATATTAATGTTTGCCCGAAACCTGTTCCTGTGTTAGATGTCCCCAATACAACTTCAGGATTGTACTTACCTACCTGCCTGATACTGTTGCTAACTGTTGCTATAATGTTGACTGTTGTTATACCACTGATTTTCTGTTGCTTACTGACTATTGGTGTTATATTGTTGGTTGTTGACAGTGTAATAGTCAGAAGATAATTGAGGAATGATGATCCACAGTGGATGTTAAGACTCACCAAGACGGTGATTCCTTTTAAATTTACAGGCAAGATGTGACTGCATCACCACTCCAAAGAAATCAGTCGAAAACCAGACACAGCCCACCCAGCCACTCTGAGATCTCAGGATAAGCCCCCATTGTGCTCTTATCTTGGCTACAAGCGCAGTAGTCTGGAGCAAGAGTACAGTAGCCACTGGAAGGAGATCACAAAGTAAGACCCATGAATCAGGGAACAGAAACTAGATTAAAAGGGAACAAATTTAAAAACCTGCTAACAGAATCTGAGGAGAAAAATGAATTATGGAAACAAGACATGGCAATGCGCATTCCCAGAGCGGCTGCTCATAGACAATCAGTTAGAATTTTTCTGATCTTAATAGAAGATTTTCAAAGGTAAGATATAGCACTGTCACCTGCTATTGCCCCTCCACAACCAGCTTCCGCAGGACCTCCTTATCCTTACTCCCATCTGGAATTCAAGGAATTGAAGAAACAGGAACCCAAAAATGGGTAAATTGATGGCCTATACATTTTAATTCCACTTGGTCCTCAGAGACAATTGACGAAGTTGTTAACAGATACAGGAGCACAAATTTCCATACTAACACAAGAAGATGCTGAGAAGCTGGGCATGCGATCCAGAAAGCAAAGATTACCAGTGTGAAAGGAGAAAGTGTTGTGTGGCAAATTGCCAAAGCCAATGTACTACTCCTGGGTGAGAAGCACATGTCGACTACTCTCTTTGCAATTAAAGATCATCATGGAAATATTTTAGAGTTTGTTGCTTTAATGGGACACACCTGGCAGCTAGCAAATGGTAGTATATGGTCATTCTGATCTGATAGTCTCGGGGTGGCATCTAAAACTGCTGACATTCTCTTTTTGTGAGTAGCACCTGCACTCCCTGACTCCAGTCTCGCTAATGTTTCCCAGTATCTAGTGTTGGTTGCCATCAAAGATGGAATTTCAGATGTTATTGCAGACTTGCAGTATCCTGTATCATAAAAGGGGTAATCCATTTGGCCTTCCCCATCGAGACTCTCTCTTTCATTCTTTTACAGGAAACAATGAAACCCACTAACGACACCATGGGAGCAACTATTATACTACACATAAGCATCTTCACATCTTCGTGTATACTTCTTTTCTCCTCTTTGGATCAATCTGCTGGGATCAACATTGACGGCAACAACAACAGTTATATGTCCCCACATCAACTTCTCTTTTCCTTAATTGGAAATTGATATACTTAAGATATGAATGGAGGTAGGAAAGAAAAAATCTAGTTCCCCTACCCTGTGGCATACGAGGAGAAGTTGTTAAAATAGAATGCCAAGTAATCAATAAATCTATCCATTGGAAATGGACAGGAATGACTGTTTATAGTGCTGATTGAACTTGGACTAGAAAGGACACAAAATTTTGTGATTATGGCAACCTAGATTGTTGGCATAATTTCACCCTTGTACAGCCTGGTTTTGTGACTTGTGCATGGACCCACTGTAGAGTAGGAATTATGTATAAATTTAACATTCATGTGTGCAAAATATGGAATTTGTGTAGGATGGGGTGGCCATGGGATAATGCTTATATAGATACTATTGAATTTGCATTTGACAGTTTTCCCACTAAATCTCTAAATTTATCTGAAGTAGTACTGCATAAAAACATTGCCTTTCATAGATAAGAGTGGATTATAAAAAATTAAGATAAGGATCAACAGATTCCATCTTTAAAGGGAACAAGAGAAGATATCATTTCAATAAAGTGCTGAATTGAAAACCACACTGTACAACAACTTTATGCGTTATTGTGGATCGTGCTGGAGGAAAACATGGACACAGTCCTGATGACATAGATATCTGTTCTTTTGGACATGAATGTTCATTTAATTTTACTATATCCTGCACAACACTCATTATGTGTCTTTGGGCAAACTCCTAATTTCATTCCAGCTTAGGCCTCCAATTCAAAATTGATATCAAGCAACCATCCTTACCAACTCAGCCTCCTACTAAGTTATCTCCTTACATTTATAACACCAGCCCTTATATGATTAAAAATACAGGACAACAGTGAGTTTTCTTAATCTTAGCTGGTCCCTAAAAAGTGTGGAATTGACACTACACATTAACATGACAGCGGTTAGATCAAGTTGTTCTGCCTTTTTGGGAGTAGCTTACACTGACTGGCTAGCATGGTTACATGGACGAATTCTCATCTCTCCAAAATGACCAAAAAGAGATGTGACTGGTATCCTTGGAATAGGACCAGGAGTATTAAATGGCATAGACACTGAAGTCCTAATGAACAAATTAACTGCTGCTACCCACAACTTAAACAAACCAGAACACCCACTAAAATAATCTTTATCAATCCTAGGAGCAAGTCAATGGTTCTTTTCAGATATTCTACCTCATTGTGAAAGAACTGAAGAAAATGACCATCAATCAATTGTAAACGCCCTTGGAGCAACCCAAGGCAGTACCTGTCTTGCCTTGAGTTGTATCCAGGTATAATCATGAATACAGTCTCTAGTAGCAGCTGTTATTAGCGAAGGAGAAGGGGGAACCTTACCTACTGAAATTCATAGAGTGATCTGGGACAATGCCTCAGACTTTGAGAAAGAGTTTCAATGGTGGTGGCAATTAGTCAACTTTACTTATCATTCAGAAGGTAAGATTGTTGCCTTTGTCCTCACTATACAGAATGCTTCTGTATATACAGTATACCAAATCATCACACTAGGGTTAAATCACAATGGAACCATACTGTATTGCTTAGAACATAGGGTATGGGCCCATCAAAAGGAGGGAAAGGGGCAAACAATTGATGTAACTGCATGCATTGTGTGAGAACAACAAGTTTTTATTTATGAAAGTAGTACTCTTAATGCTCAAGATACCTGTTTGGACACAGAACAAAATATTTGCGGCTTTGAAGTACATCTTAATGAGGTTCCTAAAACTATAGTTATGATATCAGAGTAACAAACTATTTGTATGGAAGACTTTGTTCTACTTGATTGTATTGTCAAATTGA
>NW_009603077.1:0-54684 GCF_000690535.1 Cariama cristata | reverse complement strand
CCCCCCCATGACTTACTTCCACCGTAACTGTGAAGTCGTTGAGCAATGCGTTGCCATTAGCCTCATGAGCTCTGTTGCCAGTCAAGGGAGCTTACTATTGGTACAGCAATTTTTATTTTGTTCTTTTTTTTATTATTATTATTCCCCTGTTCTCTTTGGGAAAATTAGAGTATTGAAGAAATAACTACATTTAAACAATGTATTTAACTAGGTCAGAAGATTCTGCCTGATGTGTCATAGTACTTAACACATGTAAATTGAAAAACTGGGGAATGTAATTGTATCTAGCTTAGCCATCAATTATAGATGCTTTTATTTTTTTTACAGGAGTAAGTGTGATCTGTTTGAATTGCTCTGCCCTGATCAAGAAATTCCCAGCAGCAAATCAGTAACAATGCTCTGAGTCAGGGTACCTTTTAGGCTGTTTGTAGTGAACTTCAAGAAGATAATAGGCAGGCAGATTTCATACGAGCCTCTGAGTATGAATCTATCAACAGTTCAGTGCCAGACTGATTCAGCATCCGTCTGGCAAGCAGGCAGGCTATTGCTGGCTGACAGCACGCAGAGTTGATATTAGGAGCATCTGTTGATTCCACAGCTATAGCCTACTATCTTGTCTTCCAGGTATCCCTACTGATGTCCTGTAGGCATCCTGATCTGCATCTCCAGTAGAAGCATCAAAAAAAGGGAAAGGCTGAGGTGGCCAGGAAGTGGGGTCGATGTATCTCTGGCAAATGGGTTTGGGTTACTATTTCAGTTTCCTGTGAGATCCTGATTAGGGCTGAGATTCTTTGATTATGGAATGTAGTATATGCCAAAGAAGATGTAGGTATTGTTTTGAGAAGGTTCCTTTCATCTACAAGTTCATAGAAATCAAAGCGTTTGGAGCTACCTTTTGTAACCTCTAGGACTTCCTGATCTCTTTGTCTTCTTTTAAAATAACTTGGTTTGTTAATTGATTTTTTTCTTTTTAATGAAAAGGAAGTGCAGATACATTGTTTTAAACACCATGGAGCTATTATTAAATGTTGTTTCTAAGTAGTAGTTAAAAGCAAGAATATATCTTGTCATGTTTTTATTTGGGTTTTAAATCTCAGTTGTATAGATTCAGTCTAGGATTTCTAATTCTTGAGTCAGGGTCTTCCCAAGCAGTTCTGCAGCTGCCCTTGCTGGGCCGGAGAGGAAGACTGATGCTAGTCATGGAAACTCACAAGTACCCTGTGTGTTTTGCCTCTGATGGGGGCAGGAAAAAGGTACTGCAGTTGTCCTCCTACACTAATCTCAAATGTTTATATTAGGATTCCTAGAAGAAGATGAGAGGTGATTTGGTTTTACTTTTCTGGTTCTTCTAAACATTCTAGGCAATGGTTTGTTTGAGGCATGTGAATTTATGAGTTCTGCAAATATTTAGAGATGCAGTTTGCACGATAAAGTTTTTTCTGGTCAGAATACCACACTGTGTTATGTTTGGGCTTCTTGAGAGATTCAGACTTCTCTTTCAATTCCCCTCTGATTGGAGTTGTGCTGTTGGCTTCAGTATAAACACAACTGCACCCGTGGCTGGTTAAAAGGAGATGGAGGAAGAGAACTCATGTGCTTAACAGGATGGTCCTGTTCTGTAAACAAGCGCTTTTCATGCTTAACTCTCCTTCCTAGCAACAGGAAGAAGGAAATGAGGCTATGCAAAAGGACCCTGACACATTTCAGACAATGCCAGACCCACCCTAGCATTCATACAGTATAGCCAGAAGACTTGGGGAAATAAAAATAACTTCAGATGTTTCCCCTTCCTTCTGGTGCATATTATAGAAATACAGCAATCGAACAATCTCCAGTTCATAGAAAACTTGCTGGTTTGATCTCCACTAAGTAAAGAGATGATGCCCCTATATAATTTATATATCTTCATTGGGTATCATACATTCTGCTTACAGTTTGATCCATAGTGTTTCAGGGTGAATGAATTACAAACCACAATATCCTCTCTAGTGACGTAGTAAATGTAGATATACAGTGATTTTGGTAATTTCAGCAATTCCAGGCATATTTCTTGCTTGTACCTGTGCCATCAGTAATTCTGACTGGTGCAACATAGCAAGATTGCCTTGTGTGGTTTTTGATTTCCAAAGGGTTTTTTCCAACTTTTTTTCTTTTTTTTTTTTCCCCCATTTTCTCTTCTATTTTCCCCCCTTCTTCTGTTTTAAGGAAAAAAACAAGGTCTGTCTTCCAGCAGTGATGAGCAAGTCTCATGAAAGGGGCACAGGACTGGGCTGTGATTGGAGCTTTCTGGTTCTTTTCACTGGACACTTACTCTGCCATACTTGCTGACACTGGGTACTACCCTGTCCCGCACAGCATACCTTTGAAATCAGGTCTGTTAGTACAGTTACCATTGACATAAGTGGTAGAAGTAAAATAAAGTCAAGAATGACTTAACCGGCTAGCTTTAGTTCACTGAGTTTCATTATCTGAAAGTTACAGGTAATACTACATACCTTTCTGAAGTATTTCGATGTCTTTAGAAGAAGCATGATAAGCATTGTTGTTTGTTAAGGTGAATATTCTTTCACATATCGTCTAGTATTTGTTTCCCTTGGGAAGGACTGTGCTAGGTGAAACTGGATCATCAAAAAATATTATCCAGTCTCTCTTCTAAAGAAGACAGAATATGATGCGTCACTTATTGCTGGTGGGGGCATTTCTTCAGAGTCCAAAATAGTGCAGAATTCCTTAGACTTGGTTTTAAATATATTTATTTGTATATTTGTCTAAATATAATGCTCATGTTAGTCTGTGCAAAGAACACTTCCTGAAGAGATGAATGAAAGACATTTGCTGAAGCCAGCAGTGAACACAGTTTGACCTTCCCAGACCCATTATTGTCATTTACTGAAGATTCAGGATTAAGAAAAATATACCCCCCTGCATTCTTGCATTTTGGGGATGTTCTTTCTGTGATCCCATGGACCCACAGAACTGGATGCTCTGCTGGCCATGCTTCCCTCTGCTCTCCGTATGTGTTTCTGAGAACAGATTTCCTGTGCGTTATGAGATACAGGAAACTTTCCAGTGTAAAGCTTCATGATCTGTTTTAATTCCCCTTCTTCTTTCCATATGTAGTCTCTCTGCTTTCCTTTGCAGTGGTGCATTGGCTTTGCAGTGCTACCATGGCTCTGCTGTATCTAGACCATTCTCTCAAGGTATGACCATTAGATCAAGTACCAAGAAAAACATTTTCAAGTGTGCACTATCACAGACAGAATACTGTAACTGTCTGTAATATCTAGAAATAGAAAGTTCATTGTAATATTTGCTTTGGGAAAATCCAGGTTTGCATCTTTAATTCTGATCTAGGGTGGGACACTGCCAGCCTTACGCTGGGCTGTTTCACTGCCACTGGTGTTTTGTGTCTAGTGCGGTGTCATACACACAGGGTGCAGTTTGGGAACTGGGTCGTCAATGAGGTAAGCACTAAATGGTTTGATGCAAAAGTTGTCTTTCTTCCATACAGTTTTTCCGATGTGTGTGGATGGTTTTGAGGTTGAGGCTTAACAAGCTAGAAGAAATAACTGACTGTATAAAATCTCCTTTCTTCTGTATGAACCATTGAGACAGCTCAGATCAGCTCTTCTACCATTATTATTTCCTAGATATGAAGAGGTAATCCAGACTTTGGGTATTTTTAGAGGAAGTATCTGTCACATTGGACCTACTCGCTTTTGCCTCCCTCCGGAGCTCAATGAGCCTTTGAATTGAGCTTTGCATACCGTGTGCAGGTTTAGTAGCTTGCAGACGGGGTGCAGTGGGAGAGTATTAGTGCTGGGCTTGGGAGTAGCAATGGTTAATGTTTGCCCTTCAGTATGTTCTCAAAGGTCGTTCTAACCAAGTCATTTCTGAGAGAAGAGAAGGTTAAAGTCATCTTCTGTTTCCCAGTCTTTGGAGGAGGATTCGTTTCTCACTCTGGAATCTGTCAACATGACCTCCTTCGGAGGATTTGACTAACTGCTTTCTCTGCACCAAATAATCCTCTTCCAAGACCACCCTGTGTTAATCAGGCCAGATAAATAACTCACGTGCCCAATTATTTCTTAAGTTTTTTTTAAGTCCCTTGACATCTTGTTCCTCTTCATCTGTGAACCTTCTTAAAAATGAATGGGAGAAGACCATCTTTAATCTATAAAAAGAATTGCTCTTTGGCAGGAAAACTGCCACATGAAGCTTTAGTTTTCTGTTTAAACAAAGTTAGTTTTTAACTTTAGATTGCATTGTTTTTTAAATTTCTTTCGTAATCCTCCTATATATGCTCAAAATGCAAAATATCATTTAGGAATAAATTATGATCCTGATTTACAGTGTAAACCAGGAGTTGTGATCATTTTTTTGTGTCCCAAAACATGCTTTCCCAAAGTCTTCAACAAATTAGGAAGTAATGCAGCTACTTTTGGCCAGTTAGAAGCCTATTTGGTAGTGTGAAAATAAGGAGCAATTGCGATCTGTTACAGAGTGTATACGGAGAGGATTTGACAGAGACACGGGGAATATCCTTTATTCCCGTACCCCTGTATTAAATCCTGAAATGGTGCTGATTTGGCACTTTTCAGAGCCTAGCAGTTGCTGCAGGTCCTCTTGACACAGGAGAGGGCCTCTTGCCAGCCAGGGCTTGCTCTGGGGGTGGTGGCTGTGCCCTCTCTGCCCTCCTGCCATCAGGCACGGGGTCCTTCCTTCTGCACCGGATCAGGCACTGTCCTTCCTTCTGCTCCGGTGAAAACCTGGGCTGCTCCCCATGCTTGGGATGGGGCTTGCAGCACCACTAGACCTCACAGAAGTCTCTTTTAAAATATTTTTTGGGTAAAAGAATAATGAGAACTGTGAAACTGATCCCCTTTGTTCCTGGAAAAGAGTATTGTTGGATTGTAGAGACCTGTGGATCCATGTTGGGAAGGGCTTCATTCCTCTGAAATTCATGGAGGCTCCCTTTGATTTTGGCTAATGTTGGCTCAGTCTCTAAAAATTTTAAATATTTTCAGCAAATGCTGTCTCTCTTGTTAAGTTTTGAGCTGGAAAACTTTTGCAGTGATTTCAATTTGCTGAAGACTATGAAAAGGAGATGCAAGTTAATTAGATTTTGGTTCACAATAGCGGTATTGTGTTTCCTGTGCTAGCCAAGAGGATTGGTGAGCAATTAAAACTACTATATTGTGTAACCTGGTACTGTTGGTAGGGAGGGAAATTACATACAGTCAACATACACCTATGCAGATATTTTGGAAACCAGGCACTTTTTTTTTTTTTTTAAGCTTTCATCATTAAGAGAATAAACAAACTTAAAACCCCATCAGTGGAAGTAAGCTATTTGCTCTTTCCAAAAGCTCTGCTGACAAAAAAAAAGGGTGTTCAAGCTTCCTGATTTTTTTTCAGAGAAAATATCAATATATGATCTTAAACATCTGTTTCCTTACTTCTTCTTCATCTGTTCCCACACAAATTCCAAACATACTCTGTTTCTTCTCCCAGTGTCCTGTGGTTTATATATAACATCAGCAGCATAGTAACTGTCTTGCTACAAGGCTCCATAACTTGAAAAAAACAGTCCCATGTTTAACCCAAAGCCATCAGGAACACAAGGAGAGTGTTTCTTCAGTCATCATCGTATACTTGAGAAATATTTTGAGTAACATTCCCCGCCACCACCTCTTTCTAGGGTTTTTATGACTAGAAAGCTGTATATATATATTTGGTGTCATATATGATTTCTTTCAAGAATTTGTGGGGGTTTTCCCCAGAAAGTTTTTGGAAAGAAATACTTTCTTAAAATTGTGCATGAATCCGTATCGGCTTGAATTGACTGTTGAGGCAGGCAGCGTTAAGTGGAGATCACAGCAAATATCCTCTGACTGTGGAAGGTAAATTGAAGCGCAGTGAAATACAGAAGCATGTCAAAAAAGGCAGCTGCTATTGCAAATCTAAGTTGCACTTTAAAGGTGAAAGGAGAAAAGGGACCCTCTCGGGAAGGCTGTTAGCTTTCACTTCAAAACCTGCAAGCTCGTCATCAGTTCAAAAGCCATACATATCGTTCTCTTGGACTCACTGGTTCTTCCACAAATGAATCCTTCATGGGCTGAATGTGTCAGACTAATATTTTAGGACAGTTGTATAAGATTAGATTAGATTGTTCTCCTAGAATAAGAAGAGATTCCAAACATGTTACAAACTTGGCAAGAGCTTTCAATGGGGTTTTCAGAATTCTGTAGCTTTTAGCGGTTGAACATTTATTGACAAACTTACCAAGTTTCAGTGTTTGAGGGCATTATCCTTAGAAAATGCTGTTCTTCGTTGATTAACAGTTTTGCTTTCTTTAGTCCTTGCTACATGCTGCTTTCTTGAAAGGTGTGGAGCACCTTTTTAATGCACACGGTTAATTAACTGCCTAATACAGGTTTGAGAAAAAACAGACTTATGAAAAGGAATTTAATTATTTTCAAGCTACAGTCATGTATCTTCAAAGTGAAAACCATCTGAGGCCATGGACACATAGCAGGCTAACTGAGGAAGTCATACTGTCCCAACTCTAAAGGGCTGTAGGCATATGACATTACACAGAACTGATTTATCATTTTCAGTGCCTGGACTGCTCATTTGTAGACAGCTGCCATAGTGCAGTTTTTTTCCCAATTTGTCTCAGATTTCACATCCATGCTCATGTATCTATAGACTGAGTGGTTGGATAGTGTGATCAAGTCTAGTGTTGGGGCCACAAGTCACATGTCAGGGATGTAATTCAAGCACTTGGAAAAATGATTGCTTGTACTTGGCCAGTGGAATTCTATCCAGAGAAGAATATTTCTCACAGCTGGTCTTAAAAAATATGATCCTGAACAATAACAGGCTTCTTAATAGCTCAGGACAGTGTTTTGGGGTTGAACACAAATTTTGCAAAGCACCAGAAATTTCAGAGGGATGTGGTTCGTAGGGACAGGTAATTTCTGATACAGACAGAAAAAGAGGATGAGCTTCTGAGCATGCAAGCCCTTTTGCAGCCATTAAACTAGAGCGTCAGTCCTGGATGGGAAAGAATCCTCTTTGTGCTCCATCTATGCCTTAGAAAATGTGTAGGTAGTTTATGGATTCTTATGCATTATAGTAGAGAGCAAGCAGGTTCATCTCTAGCATTCATGGTGAGAAATCACATTGTCCTCATTGCATGGGAGAGACTCTCTTGCAAGCTAATTCAGGAGGACGATTAATTATTTTTTTGTTTTTTCTGAAAAAGTCAAATAGGGAATTTCAACTAGAATGACCTGGTCAAAAATTAAGACCAAAAAGAACCCCAGACAAACCAGTTGTTAGGTATGGCATTGGAGTGAACCTTCAGCAGGGAAGCCCATTTTTGCTGAAATTTGATTTTAACAGCGTTAATTTGACCAGTCTTGCTACAGATTTTTACAATGTGCTGTCTTAACAGAGCCAAAAGGTAAGATGAGTAGAACTGATGTGTGGAGGTGCTAATGTGGCTATAAAGGTGTCTGAGTTGAGGCAAGAGGAAACCATCTGCCTGGAAGAACCGTTCATATGATGTTTAGCACCTAGGTGAAAATGGAGTCGATGCACGACTGTACAAAGATACATCTGCTTTGCAGCTTGTCCTGAAGACCCTGAAAGAGCTGGTGCTTAAGCTGTGCGTTATTTCGTGGAAGCAAAAAGAAAGGAAGAATGAAAGGAAATGATCTTGCTGCTCCTAGCTAGACTGCTATGATTATTTTTTTCTGGAAGGACATTATTACTGTGTGGTTTTTATTTTCTATAGGAAGGAGGGTATCATGCAACAAAAGACTGTAGACATCTTAGAGTTGTCCCTTCTGCAATTGCAATATCAAACTAGGTGTGATTTGAGATATTTTTGCTGTGAAGTTTTAAACTTGCAAACTTGCAGGGCCAGGAACCAAAGTTAAACAAAAGGGAAGTTAGAAATTTCCATTTTCACGTACCAGTTTGGGGAAGAATTGGGTCCTCCTAACCCTCCAGGAAGTGGGTAAATAAGGACTAATGGTTCCCAACCACACACAAAAGGAACTCCTACCCTTGATTTGAGCATGGAGACCTGCTTTGTGAAACAGACTAACAAATAAAGCTGTTTCCAATAAAAATTTCCTGTTTCCTCTTTAACACATTTGCCTGCTGTTTGCTTACACGACACCAAGAATAAAGACTTCATTGTGCTCCTTTTTGGGTTTTTGGGGGGTTGGTGGGGTTTTTTGTTTGGTTTTTTTTTGGTTGGTTTTGTTTTGTTTTGTTTTGTTCTACTTTCTAAGAGATTTTCTTGAGTATCAGGACATGTAGAAATAATAACGCGATTTCTTTCTTGCCAGTGGTTCTTTCGTATAAGAACCTCCTGCTGCTGGGGGAGGGCACAGGACACACATCTGAAAAGCTGCACATACATTTCTTGCCTGGAATGTACACTGAATTGTAGTTTATTGTAAAGGTTTTAACTGGCAAGGATGTTTGATTCGGAAGGGAAGTGGCACCGCAGAGATGGAGCAGGGAGGAGGGAGTGAGACCAGTCCCTTGCCCGCAGCAACTTGTATCAGCTCAATTGCTAGGTCTTCATCAGGAAGATGCTGACGGTGGGAAATTGCTTTGCATATCGTGGCAAATTAATCGGGCCTGAAGTAGGGCTTCCCTAAAATGGGTTGGAAAGCAGTGCGGAGTTCCTCTGCAAGCTCCCTCTCCTCCCTGTGGCTCTCAGCTGGCCCCATCCCAGCAGATGCTGTGCTCGGCAGTGAGCTCGTAGCTCAGGTAATGATCTGTAACCTGGGTCCCCTGGGAGACAGAACGAAGGCTTCTGGGTGCCCTCTCCCTTCTAAAACTTTTTAGAAACAGTGGAAAAATCTGGGTTTGGAAGCTCTGTTCTTCCCTCTTTTGTCCCTCATCGTCCCAGTTGCCATTGATCCAGATGACAAGGACTTGCACATATTCCCATACCCATCTGGATATGGAACCATGGCAGCTGGCAAACCAAGAGTCCCAGGGCTGATGCTGCTGAGCTGGAAGAAAAGCTAGTATTTGGAAAGTGTGGGAATGAGCTTTGTCCTCTAGCGTAGTTGAAACGATTTGGCCAGAATCTCAGGTTTAACTAATGTATTTTATTCTCAAAGGCAGGTTCCAGTTAAGTTGTGGTAATGAGAACTTTTTACCTATACAAGCTTTCAGCTGTTTACGTTTGTATCTCTTATGTGAGGAAGCTTGTTCTGTGTACTCAGCTTTTCGTGCAGCCTATTCAGCGCACCCCAGGCTGGATTCTCCCTCCAGCTATATTTTGATCTGCCTGAAATTCACATACACACAAAGTTTTTTTCATATTCTGACCCCTCAGTAACCAGCAGGGTCGAGATGGGGAAGCTGGTTTGGAAGTGGCCTTTCCATTCATCTGGTCAGACTGCATCGGTACAGTCTAGGAACAATCCTGGATTTGGCCAGCTGGAGTTGAACAAAAGGAGCTGCCCTTTTAGGTCCTGCTTCTGCTCTGTCACCCATACCCCTGCCACATCCCTCTCTGGCACACGCTTTATGTGGATGGAGGTGACAAGGAGAGAGCCCCGGCCGCGGCGGACTCCCTGGCCCCTTTGTCAGGTCAGCTCTCCAAACCCTTCGCCCTTCCAAGGACTTGCAACAGGAGCCAAAGGCTAGAGCTCTGGCTTTCCCAAAATGTTTGAGATGGAAATGGGGTAAATACTGCTTGTAAATCCTTGGTGCTGTCTGTAGCCAGCCCTAGCATTTGCCTAGCCTAGTCGATGAACAGGTGCACTGGTCTTTTATTATTCTGCACAATTCTTGTGGCCAACCAGGAATAATTCGGGTGTTTCATTGCCTAGGTAGACTTCTTTAGGGAATCTCAAAGGTATTTTGAAAGCAAATATGCTCTGAAAATCCCAAAGGCACCTGACACCTGGGCACCCATAAAATAGGACTTCCACAACACTTGCATGTATATTTGCAGGAAAGATACACAAAGCTTCTATAGAGAACCGTAAAAAAAAGTCGAAGAAATGCATATTCATAATTTTCTAGCTCTAGAAATATTTTACGGGTCATGCACCTGGGGTGCTCACTAAAGGACCTGTGAACAAATGTTTGAACACTTTTAAGAGCCACTGTAATAGTAAGGAATCCAGCACTTTTTTCAATTGCACTATAAGCATCTACCTGTATTTTTAGGTAAATGCTGATTATTGGGGATCATTTTCTTTTCAGTTTTAAATCAAGTAAAATTCTCATTCAATCCAGACACTTCTGCAGATGTGACATATAAGATAGTGCATTTTATTTAAAGTACTCCTTAAAATTAATTGCAGATTTTTTTTACTTTAGTATTTGCATTGCTTCTGAGATAGTAATACCTCGTTGTTTGTTCGTTCCTTGGCAGTACAAGTTTAAAACAGATTCTTTTTTTCCCCTTCTTTATTAACTTTCCAATGTATTTCCTTAGGATACTGAAATTAAAGTACTACTTTAAGCAAAACTTTACAATCGCTTGCAACTGGAATTGAAGAATGCTTTTTCTTAATGAGTAGCTATGTCAATATGTCTGTACGTGCTTGTTCTCATGTGGTCCCATATCCCAAAGGTGAAGCAAGCACAAGTTACACAAACGCCTGCTTGTCCTGGCTTCAGCGAGAGTGGATTTTTAGCTGTTTATTTATCTGCAATGTTGTGCTTTGGCCCACCTTAACCCCTAGGTTTGGGTATGTATCTTAGCAAAGTAGTCTGGCAAAGCACAAATATTTTAACCCTGTTGTAGCAATTTGGAAAATTAGAGGGGGATTGCCGTTCATTTTGGAGATGCTAAAAGGTGTCTGCTGTTTCGTCTGATTTTACTTGTGTACCTATATCTCACTGGAAATATTTCATAACATGCCAAAATCTTGAGATATTTTACTTATGTTATATTTGGCTCTTCCCTGCCCTGTATGCAGTAACTTGTATTCTGAGCAATTTGGAGCAAAACCCTTTTGGGTGGTTTCTGCAGCAGGTAGCTGTAGTATCCTCTCTAAGTAGGTGGCAAAATTGTCTACTGAGTTGTACATAACGAAGCTTTTCTTTTCTGGTCCATCGAGAACAGTGAACATAATCAAAGCCAGATGAACTGTCTGTTTGATCAGTTCTAAGCAGGGAGCTAAATTCCCTGTAGCACTTCCTTGAATTTTTAGAAGAAAAAAATTAACCCAGTCTGTTTCCTGAACACTTGGAGAATACCCTAAATACTTTTATATTTTCCTAGTTTGAGCTAATAAGATAACATATTCTTTATTTCTGCTTGTATTAGGTGACAAATGAATTTATGCATAATTTATTCACAGACTAATATAACCCGTGTTCAGAATGTTTCCTTTCTTTTGGTGTCATATATATGTACGTGAATAATTTAATTTTGCGGCATGCTGTTTTGGGCAGTGTGAGGGAAAGTTAGCTGAATTTCCTGTAATATACCAAGTAACTCATAAATGCCTTGAAGACCACCAGTGAAACTAGGTTCTTGTTGGGTAGTAAATAGACGCTTGAGTGAGCTGCAGTACAGCGTGTTGGTTGTTCTTGGGCTTGGGTCTGTCAGCACTATCTACAGGATGTTAAAGTGCACAGTATTACGAGCTCTACTAGGAATTTCTGTCCAGACAAAATAGTTGTGCTGAGAGGATTGTAAGATTTGTTGAACAAATGCGGCTCATGTTGATGATGGTGGTCGTTTCTCTAGTGTTAACAAAACCTGTACAGAATAATCCGTAACTCCTGCAGTTTTCATCTGCGCCTGTTTGTCTAACTATTAAAATGATGAGCTGTTGATAAATCACAGGTGAATGCTAATGACTTTCCAGAATCTAAGATATGTTTGATCATGAGAAGAAAAGCAAACTGGGATAAGCCAGCCTGTGTCTCAGTTCAAAGTTGGTGAATACCTTTGTGCTTATTTTGTAACAGGAATAGTAGAAGTGGTGGAGAGGAAGTTTTTGCTTTGCAGATCACTAATCGGAGGGTGTCTTGTTCCTGTCCTCTTCTAGAAATCGAGGCCAAGGAAGCTTGTGACTGGCTGCGGGCTGCCGGGTTCCCACAGTACGCGCAGCTTTATGAAGGTAGGCACCTGAGCTTGCAAATTGATCATCCCTTGGCAATTTTTGGGCAATAAGATGTAATAGTCACCAATAAATGAGGTTCCGGGGCACAACTGAAGTGCCAGTACATAAGATGACTTTCAAGGACTGGGCTGCTCTCCACTCCCCACCACACGCATAGATGTACCAAACCCAGTGAGACTCTGAAGCACTCTTGGAGTTTTAAATTTGTTCCAGGTTTCTGTTTTAGTCTGAATCTTCCAAATGCCCTCATAGCATAAATGTCATGTTAGCCCCATGGTATATTCCCTGTGGTTAAAACACAAAAGAACTGTATTTTTGTGAATGTAGTCATCCGCTGCTACGAGCCCGGTCTTGGAGAAAGACAGAAGCTGTGTCCAGCTCCACTGGCCAGCTCTCCTAATGGAGCAGAGGTAGGAAATTCTGCGTATGTGTGGATGCATCTGTACGCCTCGTGATTCCCAAGTCCTGTGTGTTTTTTCGGAACAGTTTGGGTTGGTGTTAGACACAGGCTCACTATGGAGGGAAAAAAGAACATACAAGCCAGTGTTGCACAGATGTGCAGCAGCTCCTTGAAGAGACTGCTGTCTCCTGCACTCACTTGTCCTTCTGTGGGATGGATTCGCTTTGCCTATCCACTTTTACAAAGGTTTTGCTCAATTAAAACTGTTGTCTTCATTGCCTCTCTAACCTACTAGGAACTTGCAGTTTTGGCATACAGTACTTACACTGTGATACAGAGTAACATACAGAAGTTTGTTTTAAAGTGCGATGTCCTTTTTATATATGTGTATTATTGTTCAGAATTTCCCCCCCACGCCACTTAAAGTTACTTGCATTATAGTGAAATTATTATGCAGTCTTATCTGCCTCTTCTTTTTTATAGAACAAACTCCAGCTGCTGCTTGTAAGAATGAGCATAGAAAGTCCGTTATTTACAGTGAATAACTGTTGGAAATTACAACAAATGCTGAGCTGACCTTCTTGAAAAATGATCTCGTTGAGCTTTGATTTGCAGCTGCATTGGCAATATGAGATGATAATAGCACTTTCAAAAGCAGCACTTGGCGAAACTTTTCTTCGCCTGTTCAGAAATTAAATTTCCTTTTATTATTTCTCTCCCTTTACTTTTTTCCTTTTTTTTTGTGCAAATGGAGATGCCAGGATTTTCTGGGGATGCAGAGCTGGGACTGTACTTCCAGTCTTTGTTAAAACTGGGGACAAGACTCTCAGCTGAATACGTGGGCTTGTGGGTTTCATGTTATACTGAGCTGTAAATCCCCTAACAAATTACTTGCATTTAGAAAACATGTCCTACCTGTGGTTACCATTACCCTACCTAGAGACTCTAAACTTATGTAAAGTATCTAATGTAGGACCATCTCCTGCCTAACATCAAAAGGACCGCTGAGCTGAGAGCAAGAGGTGAGAGCAAGGCCAGCCATACCCATTGAAAAGACAGCTGTCCTTATATGAAAACAATATACCATTGTTCTTTGCAAGCCCCCCTGGCAGCAGCAACAACAACAAAAACAGCAGCAGCATAAATTAAGCGTAAAAAAAAAATGGACTCATGCAGACTATCAACTTCTTCCAAGTCACCTCTCTCACTTAAGTTCTCCCATATGTTTTCTTGTGGGCATTCTAAGGTACTGACTTTCTTAGTGGAAAAATTTACATCAGCAGTGGTGAAAAATACCAGCTGAATGTGCTCACCCACTTTACTTGCACCTTGGACTTAAAATAGTGAAGGGGAGACCTATGAATCAAGTGAGTATAGTACAAGAGCTGTGAGAAGTCACTTATATAGAGCGGTCCCATGCAGTACGCATTTGAAATGGAGATTAATCAGTGAGCCTTTGTCAGTTGCTTTGCTAAAACTGGTTTTCTGTAGAAGAGGTGAAATGTCTTCCATTTTGCAGAATATGTCATAATGTGTCTATTCCTGGGGCAAAATCAGGACAGATAGTTCATTTGAGAGGTGATCTGTTGATACAGAAAACCCAGAATGTTAACTACCTTTCCATAAATTAACACTGGTCTTATTCTTCCCATCATTTCAGCTCATGCTTTCCCAGTCTCTGGAAATTAAAATATTTTATAGGCAATCACTTGGACCAGGAAAGTTGTATGCAACTGCAGCAGTATATTTGTAGTTTGTCCTTGTATTGCTGTGTGCCCTGAACACCCAGTGGCTTTGGTGGGAGTTTTGGCTGTGCAAGGAATGCCAGATCAGGACCTGTATGACAGTCAGGAATCTGTGGAGGACAGTAAATAATATATATGTGGTTGCTGCTTCAGAGCTCTAGTAAATTTTCAGCTCTCTGCCAACATTGTTTCCTCCCCCTCACTCTCCCAGTTGTTTACCTAAATAATCTCCTAAGGAAAGGAGGCAGTATGGGCTCCACGCCGCTTGGCTTGCTTTCATTTCAGTCCATATCTCATTAATGTTGTAACAGTGTCAAACTTTTATATAGCTTGATTAACAGCCAAGGAGATTCAGTTTTTCATTCTTTTCCACAGATTTGGGGTTTACTGACCTTTTTGCTTTAATGTGAGATATTAGTGCTTTGATGGAGATTGTATATTTATTTTAAATAAAGCTAGCCTGAGTCAGTTTATGCTTCTGGTGTCAGATAGGGAGCTTTCCCTCTCCCATTGTTTCATCTCTGCTTTGCTAATTTTCCCTCCATTTTGCAGAGGAACTTTCAGTTATCAAAGCTGCATGCCAAAAACATGTACATGAGAAGGAAGCATCTCTGGCATTTGAGATGATAGTGTGTGTTTACCCGAGAAGTGCCAATCACTGGCATCTTGGTGAGCTCAACTGGAGGCAGCTGGTTGTTCTGAAATAACTCACCACTGGGAATAAGAGTAATTTTGGTTCCATCTGTCTCTGTTCCTACAGATCTCCTTTTTCCAATTGACATCGCTGTAGTCAAGCGAGAGCATGACTTTCTGGACAGAGATGCTATTGAGGCGTTATGCAGGTAGGTGAAAAAAAATCACACTGCATTTTGAAACAACACCCTTTGTGTATAATACCTGGGAAAAGCATAACCTCAACTGAATTATGTACCATTAAATAGCCATTTGCTTGAGACCTTTTTATTATCCACTATCAGCATGCAGTTTTCATTAGAATAATATATTGGGCTAAGTAATGTTTGGGGATCTTATTTGAAACAAAGTTGGGAGGGCAGTGGCAGGAGTCTTTGTGACAGGTATTTCATAGGCATATTTTTTATTATCATTCTTAATTTGCTTTCATTACTAATTCCCCAATTACCTAGGCATGTGAAAGCAGAACTGTGCTGGCTACAGCTGTCTGCACGTACAATGGTAGCGTCAGTTCCCGTGCAGGAATTGTTTTTTGGGTGCAGTATTAGCAAAGCAATGCTGCTGCACCCCGTTGCTCTCCTTTCTTACCTTGGCGAGTGGCTGTGTATACAAACAACAGAAAGCGATGTATACAAACAACATAAAATGACGTATACAAACCCTCATGCTGACCTCAGTGCATCACCCTGTGTGCATCATGATCACCAAAGTGAATGTGGGTATGGCTGAAAGGGATAATGTGAGCAAATCTGAGAGTTTATCACCACTGCAAAGACTGGCCTGCCCTCAGCCACGTGCTCCCATTACTTGTCTTCAACAAAGGCTCCTTCCACAAACCAGTTCAACTCATTCAACCCGCAAAAAGAATCCTTTGCTGGATTAGTAAATAAAATCAGCCCATGGAGAGGCATAACGAAGTTCAGAGTAGGTGCGAAGGATGGGACAGAACCCCACAGCCAGCTGCAGGCGCAGAAGAAGGGATGGGTAGAGAAAAAGAGGGAAGAAGGCTTGACGGTGTGCGGCAGCATGTTTTTACACAACTACGGCCTCAGCATTACCAATTTTATCATAAAAGCAATTGCAATGGCCCCACCTGAGACTTACCCATCCATCAGTTGCCTCCTCTAATGTGAATCCACAATCTTAAATGGCAAAAAAATGCCTTGAATTTTCATGTCTCCTATTGCCTAGAAATAAGTGCAGTTTTCTGCCTTTATTCTTCAGTGTGGCAGCTTTCCAAATTGTCTGCAAAATGAATGCTTTTGGATACTGCATCCATGATGTCTGCAACTCTAAATGTCAGTAATTCTAATGAATTACAAAACCCTTTTAAGAAAGGCTTTAAGTTTATAGTATTCTCATGCCATCACTGCCATACTTGGAAGGGAAAGAAAGGGACTGGAATTTAAAGTTCTTCAGAAATATTTACAAGATTTTCAAACTGAGAAAACAGATTTGTTGTTCAGTCATTAGGAGGGGAAAAAATCTCATTAGTGTTAAATTCACACTCAAGATGTGCCCTACTGAAGTATAGGGCACCTATTCGATCGATGTTAAAATGCGATGCATTGGTCTGCTTATTTGTGTGCCCTGGAACTTGTGAAGTCATTGAACAGAAAGTACAGCAATGTGAATAAATGCTGGTTCCCAGAAGCATGGTCTTCCCTTGCCAGGAAAACAAAATACACTCAAGCCAGCGTATTTTGGACCTAGTGCTTGCCTGTGAGAATACTTTTTAACCTGAGATTATTTGTTTATATGGGGGAAAAAAAAAGGTAGCAGATTGTTTCTCCCTGGTGAAAGTAAGAATATGCCCTCCTTATCTCTTTGAGATTTGCTGCTAGTGTGATCAATAAAAACAGTTAGCACTTTTTCTGAACACAGAGTACAGTAAAAAGATCTGTATCCTAAGAATGGAAGCTTATATTGTAACCCTTCTAATAAAGGTGAGCAAACCAAAACGATATGGGTATATAATATTTTGTGAAACTAGGAAATCTTTAGTAAGTCTGCTAATTGTAAAATAAACTCTTCACTTTCATCTTCAAATTGTTTTCTGTGTAATATGCATGAGTCCACTGGTCTTACTGTAGCTTGAGACAAAGATTTTAAAGGCTGAACTGTATCATTCTGAAGCCTGTGGCTTATATATATCAGAGCTGTCTTTTACAAGATAACTTTAAAACTGAAGCTAAAGTTTCTCCAGGAGTGTTCAGATCCCACCTCAAAATAAAACTGAAGTAATTCAGTAAATCTTCTGAGATGTCTGAATTTGGCCCTTTACCATTTGTGTTAGACAAAAGCAATACATTATCACAAAATTTCCGCCTTTAAACTCTTTTTTCCACATCTCCTTGTTTAATTTTGTAAAGCTCATTAAGAAACATGGTGAAGGCACGTCATTTGGAGTGTTGCATTTCTGCCTGAAGCTTGGGTTTATTTTGACTCATGCCATGGTCAGTGTGTAAACAGTAAAGGGGTTTACTCAGTAAAAGACTTAGAGCTGTTTCACAACCGTAAGTCTATCGCTGTTTCTTCACTGAAAATTAGAGTAGTTTTGGAGTTATTTGCATTTTCAGCACAGAGGTAGGTGAACACTGTATGCAGTGGATGGTAACAAAATAGTAAGTCGTTTGTGCTGAGAATCCGGTTTTCTGCATAACAACGAGTGTTCTGCCAGCAATGCTAATTACTTTGTTCTCATTTCTGCATGTGAAGAAATTGTTTTGAAAAAGACTGTAGAAATTGCAGTGGCAGGAATTTTTTAAGTTTGAAGCATTTTAAATGATAGTTTACATCTGAACAGTATTGTAAATTATTGTTTAATAGTCTTATTAATGTAAGCAGGAAAACTAATGTAACTTTAAAAACAGCTTATTAGTAAAAACCAGCTTATTAGTAAATGTTTTGCCAAATTCCTTTCTAAATGGAAAAGGTATCAATAGCCGCCCCATTAAGGTTTTTATGGAAAAATTTTAAGTGAAAATTGGATTGAGACTTGAATTACAGGATAGCATATGGCACTTGGTAACAGATAGATGGTTAAGAAATGTCATTTAGTGGTCTTACCGTGAAATGCAGGGTTAAAAATGTAAGAGCGATGACTCTAATTCACTGGGATGCTTCATGTAGTGACTGTGCAAAGCACTGATGCCTTGGTTTCGTAAAACTTTATGTAGATTAATGATTGGGAATTTATCTCCAGGGCATAACTGACTGCATCACGCACTGATGAAACTAAGTACTGAAACATGCTTATCCTAAAGGTTGTTGCTAAGTACAAAATACATAGCAAGCCATGATGGAAATCCTATTTAATCTCCTTACGCATAGCTAGAAAACTGCCACACTGTATACTCAAGAGGTTTCTTAAATCTTCTACCATCAGGACTGCTTGTCCAAGAAATTGATTGTCATGGATTTGCATGAGGAGCGTTCACTGCTTGTATTACTTGGTTTGTAGAGAGCTGGCCTCCTTTGCAGGTTAGAACATGCAGATGAACCCCAGGAGCCGGTGTAGAGGATGTCCACTTCAGTGAGACAAGAAAGCCCTTCTGTCATCAGTTAGTTGCAGGTGTAATGGAGTTGGAATTTTCCCTATAGGAAGGAATTAAGAATTTAAATCCATCAAGAAAATATTTTAAACTTTAGAGCTAGATCATACAGTTACTGAGATTGAAAATTGTCATTTAAAATGTGAAAATCTAATATTCTGCGTTGCTACCACTTTTCTTGGGTATATGGGGTGAGAATTTTTTCCTGTTAATGAGAGAAAAATGAATTACCTGGAGTTCATGCCTATGTAGAACTGACATATCTAGCTTAACAAAGACTTCACATTATAAGCCCATATTTTAATTTGTGAAGTTAGCTGTTCACACTGCAATTTTTGATAGCGAATGTCTTGTTCAGGCTACCTTTCTTAAAAGAAGTTCAGGCTAAACCAGTTTGGCCATTTCTGAGGGGAAGACTAGGAAAAAGGTGTCGTTTGCTTGTTTCTGAGAGAAGCTCCATCGCTTGACGTTTTGGGTGCGGCGGGTTCAGGCTTCCCGTGTCATTGCTGCTCAGGGCTGATACGGGCCAGTCTGGACTCAGGGGCTGGGACCCAGGGGCAGGTCCTGTTGTGTTGGTCACCCTCAGGAAGAAGAATTTTGCAAAGCCAGGGTGAAGGAGGGTGAGAACCTGGGTAGGAGTACTTGGGGGGTGAGGAAAAATGACGTCTTGGAGATACAATGCTCCGCAGGAGTGAGATATCATCTGGATGTGAAGATGTATAGAGAGAGCGCAGACTCAAAGGCATTTATCTAAATGATAGGAAAGAATATTATCTTGTCATCCAGAAAGGGGCCAGGGTAGGAGGCATTGTAGAAATTGAGTCGGAGGTAGCCAGACGGTGAAAGCAGCTGTAACTGCTGTCGACAGCAATCCTGCCCTGTCCCTCCATCTCCCATCTTGTCCTCACAAAGGTGTCGATGAGACAGGTTTGGGCAGAATAAGACGGAACTAAAGAGTGAGACAGACCTGCTGAATGTCGGTAGGGAAATGATAAGTTGAATTTATACCTGGCAATGGAATTACCAAAGGAGAAGGTCCGGAGCCAGAAGAGAAAATTGCAGTTCATTAACAAGCATCAGTTTGGTGAGATCTGTCGAAAATGAATGTGTGCTTACATGCTTAAAAAGTATTGCAAAGCGTATGTGAAGATTAATGACAGTTGTATAGATAACTCTCGTCCTGGCAAAGCCTAAAGTTTGGAAGCTTAGCTTTGCAGGCTCAATAGTGTGTTTGGAAGGCAGTTTTGCATTTTGTGCTGTGTTTCCAGTGTCCTGTGGCGCAAGGAACTGGACACTGCTGAACTCGAGCAGAAGGTAAAGAGGATGTATATAATGAAACTTGCAGACCCGAGGCAATCGCTGCAGAGCATTTAGGTTTTAAAAGGGAAACTGGTTTTGTGATGAAGTCATGTCAAATGTGTAACAGAACCTTTATTTGCCTCACTGCTATTGTATTTAACCTCGCTCATTGGGGGTTACCTTATCTTGCCATCATACTCATTTTTGTGAGGTGTGCACTGGGAGATGTTATTTTTTTCTTAAACGCCCTCTATGGAAACAGAGGTCTTTGCTCTACCCTTTTCCACCTATTTCAGGGTTTTGAGTAGGAGAAAAGTCTGGGGATGTAATCTTTGTGAAATCAGAGATCATCTTTATTAGCGTTCGAACAGGCTGGAGCTAGATAAAGCCTGATACAGGGATTCGGTGATAACTTCTCTCTGTATAAGTCAAAGGTTGCAACACCGTGAAATTTGTAAATTATTACACAATATAGAACTGGAACCAGTTTAATATTCCCTGGTCTTGAGGTCCAGGAGTTTGCGAGGAGAATGTTTTTATAGCAGAGAGGGGGCTTTCTGCTGCTGTGTGGCCTCATAAAAACCAAAATACCAGTTTTTGTTGCGTAGCACGTAGATAGGACATTCACCCTTCACCCACGCCATAAATACAATTCCTCTGAAATTCACTGGACTTGTGTATGTATATGCCACCAGCTGCAGGCGGCAGGCCTGAGCCCTCTGCCTTTTAAAGTAAGAGCAAAGATGAAAATAGGGAGATGTAGATAACTTTCCTAACCTGCCACTGCCCTACTATTTGACCCATGGCAATTCTTCCTGTTTCTCTTCTTTTCTGCTGTGTTGTAACTGGGTCTAATTATAGATCAAACTGCCTTTTTTTTTTTTTTTTAAACTTCACAACTGCAGCAAAAGCACCAGTAGGAGCTTTTCCATTTTCTTTGATGGCCTCAGGATCAAGCCCTGTGTAAATACCATCTGCAACCAATCCTTTGCATAAAAGGCGAGGGGAAGGAGAAGAAACTAGTAATTCTTCCTGTGCACACATTTTCTAGATTCAAGTTACAAGTTTCATGAATCTGAAAAGACTCATCTGAAGCAACAGGACAAGTCAGCATTTTGGTTTTTGGTTTTTTAGTTTATCAAAGCAGCTGATACAGGCTCTTCTTTACACTTTGCTCAAACGAATTATCTGAAAATTATACAACATTCTTCAGAATTGATTGGGCTTTTTAAAGCTCAGTTTTGCTCCTGTGGAATTTGGGCTGTGGTCCAGCTGAAGGAATGGGGTGGCTCTGCTCCTCTGCCTCCCCCCTGCACACACTGCCCTTCTCGCAGCTCAGGGAACTGACCTGAGAGAAATTCAACTCAACAAAGTATTGAAAGATTAGTTTTCAGCTCAGTTAGTCTCCTCATCCAACCCACAGTACACCCTCATGAGTGGAAGTATTAACACAAGGGACCAAGCCATCGCTTCCACGAAGCTGCTGCTCATTAGCTCATCGGGGAATAGAGGGATGCTTATATACATTCATACAGTACTTCAGGATACACATCCAGACTGCTATCACATTTTACAAAGAGACTGGTTAACTGTTGTTGCTGCAGCAATTTATTTTTGTTTAAATTTTAGTCCTTCAGAACAACATGTTTATGTATTAAAGAAACTTTCAGTTTAGGAAGGAAAAATCAGGGTTTGTTTTTTTTTTTTAAACTGATGAGTTTTCTTGTCCCAGAACTGTATTGAAAATAATCATTGTTTACAAACAAAATAGACACCTAATAAGTGGAAAATAAGTTTTCTTGTGGGACGTTTTAGCTTACAAAGAGCAATTTTAAAGCAGCGTGCTTTTTTCACACAGGCAGATGTATGCAGTGTCAAATAAGAAGCCTTTTCCATTATTTTTAGTCTGTCGAGATTGTTTGTTTCAGGGTTCGGATGTCTGCTATTTAAACAAATGTGATTATTGCAATTCATTGGATGTAATGCACTTCTCAACTTACTCTAAGTTTCCGTTTACTTCTCTTTACTTTGATTCAGGTAATTGTGACAAATAGTCATCCACCCCTCCCTCTGAAGTTAGAATACAGCCAAATGTAATGGGTTAATGGTTAAGTATAATTAGGGCTCTAATTGAAACTCTGCTTGCGGCTATTTGTATGCAAAGCAGTTTGGGGACAGCCTTCGCAAAAGCTTTTGAACTGGAATAGCCTGTGTCAAAACACTGGAGTGCTCTCTTAATATGGGTTCCTTTGCTTTGCAGGCGCTTAAATACTTTAAACAAATGTGCAGTGATGAAGCTGGAAATCAGTCCTCACAGGAAAAGGGTAAGTTCCTTTAGTATCTTCTGTTACAACACTGTACATTAATAAGACTGGAAAAAAAAAATAAATCTAACAGGTTGCTTAGCTGTAGTCTAGGATAACACCCGAGTAGAACCTGGCAAGGACACACAGTCAAAACTCTGCTTACGTTTCATTTTGTGTTCTCACTGAGTGAAAACTGCAGGGCTTGGCCGTGGGTAAAGGTTATTCGTCTAGCAAACTCTTCCCCGAGATGCTGCTCCCAGTCTGAAAGGCACTGGGCTTCTCTGCCTGCCAGCGAGGTTGTCCGTGTGGTAGCATTGTGCGAGGTTGTCCGTGTTGTAGCATTGTACATGCATTCAGGCAGGACTGTAAAGACTCAGCTTGATGGAGGAGATCCTGACCAGCCACGATGAGCTGACCTGAGCATTAGAATATCGTCTTTGGCATCATCTTTGCAGTTTTGGTTCTTTGCCATCGCGTTAGAATCGTATTATTTTATTATGATGCAGACAGGATCAGTTAGACTGTGCTTGGCCTGCAAAAGAAAGAGCTAATCCTTTGTAGGACTGGACATATTGTTTCCTTCTTTTTTAATTACGTAGCTCAAAATTGAAGCAACGTATTTGCAGAATACATCAGCTACCTTTTTAGAAAGTTTGCATGTTTCCAGGGAGTTTTTAAAAGTGTTCCTTGAATCTTCAGGATCCCTGTGGAGCATGGTGAGAAATAAGAGAGCATCTACTGTGATTTCAGTAAGGTAGTACCGACAGAAAGCTAAGTTGCTGGGGTTTGCGAGTAAGGTACCACTCAATAGCTGTCTTAAAACTATGTGTGTGTCCTAGGAGGGATCAGTAGTTGATAATGTCCCCTGGGATATGACGACTGCAGATAAAGATGACTGAGCTAAGGCAATACAATGCTGCCCTACCCTTAACAAGAATGCATACAAATGCTCTGAGGTTGTTTACCAGGAATGAATCCCCTCTTTCCCTATCTGTTTGTGGTATGTTGGAAACAGCATCCAAGCTCCAGAAGATAACACTCTGAGGCAGCGTATGTAGGAACTCTTTAAAAGTAGGGGTAGACAGCTGGATTGCCGTTTACGACCGCCAGAAGATTTCTCATCCTTGTTTCTGAACCTTGTTAACACTGGAATGATCAGTATTGCTGTTAGAGTTCAGACCAGACCCGACTTCAGGTCCAAACCCCAGATCTTCCGGAGGCTGGACGTTACCTTTTGTTTCAGTCCTTCCTGATTTTCGTTCACCACCCATATTCTGGCAGATGGACTTGGATCCTATTCCCTTTTGTTGTTGACTTCATTAAAATCAATACTTAGCCTTTAAAGCTTTTTAACACTAGAGGAAGATTGTGCTGACAGAAATACATGTTTCCTTATGTTTGCATTGACCTCTCTGCAAATTAAGATCACTTTTCAGTTCCTTTTTTCACAGTCAAACCACATTCACCAAACCATCATTATCATCCATTGGCAGCTTCAGGTGACTTTTTTCCTCCTGAAAACTTTAAATAAGCCAGCCAGTCCTCTTAGGTTTTCATCTGAGTCATGAACTGAAGTAGTTTGTAGTAGTTGGGAAACAAAGAAAATTACACTTCCTCTATGTCTTCTGTGTATTTGGTTATAAAAAATAAATATGGTGTTTCACTGAGCTGACGAAATGTGCTATAAAAAAAAAAACCAACCCCAAAAAACTAGGAGAGGATCAGGAGCTAAAGTATGCATAAATAAAATACTTGAAATATGAATTATTTACTTGTTTTTCAGAGAATAAATGTTTGTGTTCCTGGCACACAAATAGTTACAGTTTGGGCATGCATGTGTGTTTGTTTTTAAATTAACACAATCTAAACAAATGAAGTGAAACTCACTGAGCTGGGTGGCAATTAGTGTTTCCTACTCTGAACACCAAAGGTTATTTTGTGGTTTCATGGTGTCGTATTAAAATATCTTCATTGGTTTTATTCTTCCACCATGAAATTTTCCAGATATTTGGAAGGCCAAATATTTCAGTCCCAGGATCACTTTCTTTCAGTATTTAGATGAAAAGATTGTAGGCCTAAGTGATGTACGTGTAATTGTGGCCCCAGGCATTACTCATACATCAAGCATCATCAGTGGAGATGTTATTTACAATTTACTTACGTGCTGTACTGTCAGTGAGCGCTAGCTGCTCGCTATCTATGAGTGTTAAAGTTTGCCTGAAGCAAGACTGAAGCAGAAACTTCACAGGACATTCTTAAAATGTTAGCTGCTAGCTTGTGGGAGGAAGAGTGGACCAGGTAAGAGCCTGGAGGCATCACACTCTTGCAGTGGCAAGAGCTTCTTTTGCTATCTCATTAGTCACAGCGAGGAGACTGTTCAGACTTCCCAAATGGGTAAGGAATTAAGCCGCTACAGTTCGGAACGTATGAGAAACATCTCGTAATTGCGAAGAGGAGTATAAACACACAGCCACTATCAACAGAGTGTAACTTTGGAGAGAGTCCAGAGGGACCCCCAACCCCTGACTGACTCCAGTTTGAAATTTTATGCATGCCAGGAATTTCCATTGATCTGAGGGCTATCCACTGTGACCAATTAATTAAAAGTCTATGGATATTAGGGTTTTCAGAAAAGAGCAATTTAAAGCAGATTGTATTGTTTGTTTCTTTTTACGAAGTGTATATCTTTTGTATTTAAAAACTATTAAAGTATATTGCCTGTCCCATGTTATCTTTTCCTGTGATGGGCTTTATGGCCTAATCTTCCTCTCCCTGAAGTAAAAGACTGTTTTCCCTTTAAATTCAGTGACAACAAGGTCATGCTTAAAGCAGTTTAGTGGGCATTGTATTTAAATGCAACCACCTTTGCTGTTTGGGCAGTTTGCAAGCAGTACTTTCAGCATTCTTCTTCTTTGCAGAGTGAAGATTCGGATGAAGATGAACCTTGTGCAATAAGTGGCAAATGGACTTTTCAGAGGGACAGCAAGAGGTGGTCAAGGCTTGAAGAGTTTGATGTGTTCCCTCCAAAACCGGACTTGAATACCCCCTCCCCAGAAGCTCCTCACCTTACTAACACGGCAAGCCGTGAGAGCGTGCTAACAGACCTCAGCGAACGCCAAGAGGTGGCTTCTATTCTGAGCATCAGCAGCACCAGCAGCCACCAGCCAACCCTGCAGAGCGAGGCATCTACCACCAGGACCAACTCGGTCGTGAGCGTTTGTTCATCCAGCAATTTCGTAGCAAATGATGACTCATTCAGCAGCCTCCCCTCGCCCAGGGAACTGAATAGCTTCAGCTTCAACACGAAAGCCAATGAGAAGAATGCCAAGTCCAAAACAAAGAGCCTGCTTAAGAGAATGGAGAGTCTGAAAATCAAGAGCTCTCACCATGGCAAGAGCAAATCTCCTTCAAAGCTTGGCCTTATTATTAGCGGACCCATCCTGCAGGAGGGCATGGATGAAGATAAACTGAAACAACTTAACTGCGTGGAGATTTCGGCCCTCAATGGCAACCACATCAGCCTCCCCATGGTACGAAAGAGGAGCGTCTCCAATTCCACCCAGACGAGCAGCAGCAGTAGTCAGTCTGAGACGAGCAGTGCCGTCAGCACACCCAGTCCCGTCACACGAACACGCAGCCTCAGTGCATACAATAAAAGGGTGGGCATGTACCTGGAAGGCTTCGACCCCTTCAACCAGTCAACGTTCAGCGACGTGATGGAACAGAACTTCAAGAACCGGGGAAGCTTTGCGGAAGACACCGTGTTTTTTATCCCCGAAGATCATAAGCCCGGCACTTTTCCCAAAGCACTCTCCAACGGCAACTTCTCCCCCACAGAAAGCAATGCCTCTGTGAACTGGAGGACAGGGAGTTTCCACGGACATGGCCATCTTACCCTCCGGAGGGAAAACAGTGGCGACAGCTCCAAAGAGCTGGGCACGGGGAAAAGGCGCAACTCCTCCAGCTCAGTGAGCAGCCGCCTGAGTATTTATGACAACGTGCCAGGCTCGATCCTATATTCCAGTACAAGCGACCTGGCTGACCTCGAAAATGAAGATATATTCCCAGAACTAGACGATATCCTGTACCACGTCAAAGGGATGCAGAGAATAGTAAACCAGTGGTCAGAGAAGTTCTCGGACGAAGGGGACTCCGACTCGGCGCTTGACTCCATCTCCCCATGTCCTTCCTCTCCAAAGCAGATCCACCTCGATGTAGATAACGATCGAACAACACCGAGTGACCTTGACAGTACAGGGAATTCCCTGAACGAGACGGAAGAGCCCACGGGGATGCAGGACAGGAGGGACTCCGGGGTGGGCGCATCGCTGACGCGGCCCAGCAGGTGAGATCACGAGTGCTGGGACTTGGAGCAGCCTCGGTGAGGTCCCCTCCAGCCCAAGTAGCTCTGTAGTAGCTGCACCACACTCAGTTAACATGCGATAGAAGTTGTGGCCATTCAAGCACACACGTGCTTTTCCCATCGCTTCCCAAAACAATTATATGCAAGGGAGGTATTTATGCAAGACTTCTAGACAAGTGACTCCCACACTTCGTAACTGTGCATTTGTATGTTCAGCCTGAGTCGTCACTGAAAAACAGCCCACTCGGCAAGTCAGCGTTAGGAGCAATGTTAAGACAGTTTTTGGGGATGATAATTATTCAAACTGAAATGGTGTGTGGGATGGAGAGAGACCTCAAGTAGGATTATTCACTTTTTAAGTTGGCTAGGAGAACCAGTGTTAAGTATGGTCTGGTTTGTGTCAGTGTGCAGTAAAAGCCTTGACTTCTAGACTCTTTCAAAAAATTGCACTTTTCAGTAGCAGGCTGTTTCTTAATAGCGTGTGAGGGCATTAAATCTGCGGGGAAAATGAGGATTGTTGACTTTCTCTTGATCACTGCATCACAGTGAGGGTCTGGGGGAGTTCCAGTGGCCTCCCAGTTTCTGCTGGGAGTTTTACCATGGGATGGCCAACTAACTGTATTTTGTATTGTGAGCAGAGCAATGAGTTGAATTCTTTCTAGCTTTGTTTCCAGTTTTCCTTTAAAACTGGCGCAAATCATTTAGGGCCTGGTTTCTGCTGTCATTTAATCGCCTGCAGCTGCTTGTATGAACTTAATAGGACTTTAGAAGTGCTTAGTTCCCATTTGATGTGTCTTAAAAATTTGAGCCGTTTTTTCTTCATGGAGTTTTTTGGTTCCCACTGCCTTAATACTGAAGGGGCTTCTGAGAAAGGGTGTCGGAGCCCTCGGAGGATATCGGGTAGGGCAAGACTGTGTAGTGTAACACTGAGCTGTGGGTCGGCTCAGAATGCACATTCCCGCCTGAAGCACCTGGACATGCTGCATCGCACCGGGTGAGGCAGAGACGCTGCTGGCTGATGCCTGTGAAATCTCAGACGACAGCGGCTGCCAAGGGCAGGGAGCTCAGCAGTACCTTTGCGGTAATTCCTGCAGGTGTCTTGCAGAGACGTTTCAGTGACGGGTCCTTGCTCTGTCCCCCATCTTCTCCGCAGGCACAGGCTGAGGTGGCACAGCTTCCAGAGCTCTCACCGGCCCAGCCTCAGCTCGGCGTCGCTGCAGATCAACTGCCAGTCCGTGGCACAGATGAATTTGCTACAGAAGTACTCTCTCCTGAAGCTGACGGCTCTCCTGGAGAAGTACACGCCTTCCAACAAGCATGGTTTCAGCTGGTAAGGACACAGTGCCATGTGTAGACAGGCCAACTATACGAGCACGACAGTTGCGCTCATTCTAAGCAACTTTTGGAAAGACACAACGGATCCCTCCATCCCTCTTTTTCCATATTTGCACTTCTTCCTCCAGCCTGTGCTGACAGTGATTTGTGGTTTCCTAAGACAGGGCTAAAATCACTAACCCTTTACGTAAGTGTAATCTTATTAGGCTTGAGAAGTATGTTTATAGGAGGCATGTGAGAGACAAAAGCAATGAAGTACAGGCCAGCTTTCTGAGCAGGAATATGTCCGCTATCCATAGCAAAAGAAGGACTAGTTGTTTATTGAGGCAGTTAGCGAGCAGTGGCACAAACCTCAGATCTTAATAGGCTTGCTTTTCTTCACTTATTCTTAAACGTTTGCATTAGTTCCTCTATATAATTACATAATTAAATAATGTAAATTTCCTTTAGTTCTCCTGTCTTATTAGCCAAAATCTATCTCCCCTCTTTAAAGCACTATAAATCCAGTTAACTTGCAAAAAAAGATGAGGGAAGGGGGGTTGGGGAGAAGAAAGGTTGGGAGGACCATGGAGTTTTTTGTAGGCAGCAATTTGTGCCGTGGCCAGGTGTTTGTAACCCAGTTGAATGGGGTTTTTTTTGTCAGAAGAATGAAATAGAAAGCTCTTTTATTATTGTATCTGCAGTACAGCCTGTGTAGCCTTCAGGATGCAAAAGACGCAGTAAAATTTTTCTTCTCCCTACCACAGGCCAACCTCCTCCCTTCCCCAGGAGTCAGAGAGAGTATTTAGCTTCGGCATCAAAGTACCTCCTGTTCAAAGGCTGTTATTATGTCAGCCTTTCTAAATACAGAAGTTGTTTGTTCTGAAAGACAGAAATAAGTATTGACCAGTTATCCCTGCATGCTTCAGATTCTCAGTGGAGATCGCAATGTGTTTTTTCACATTCCATTGGCATGTTTTTTGACAAAGCAAGTATTATTCATACATATATCAATAATGCTCGAAACTTGACTATACGGCAATACAAATTGGTTCTGTTTTCCTATGTAACAGATTAGTCAGCTGTAAATCTAATGCACTGTTTGTATAGCTGTACTGTATATTGAAATGTTAAATAGGTCTCCCTGTTTTCCAGTGCTACTGTGTCCTATTAGGTGTTGCACTGGACATTAGCTTTTCTCCCTGTTTAGGAAAATGATCTCAATATTTTCACATTTTAATGGCTTTTTTTTCCCCCCTTTATGAAATCAATACTCTTGGGAACCTGGGGGTAAATCATTCTTTTGTATTTAGTAACTTTTTCCTTGGAGTCATTAGCAGATGGAAAAGCCTCTCATTGAAACTGGAGTGGGAGGTGGGGGTAACAACAGCCACTGGCTGACAAGAAGGGGGGTCTCTCAAAGGGGTTGTTTATAGAGCTGAAGTTTTTAGCTGACAAACTCAAATGTATTACATCAGTTTCCTGCTGTTATGCACACTGGTGGGTGGTGGACCCAGTTTGAGGACTTTGCAGAACAAGTAGTTGACATACAAAAGCTCATTGTTCGAATGCCCATCTTTCCCGAAACCTAAAGAAGCAGTGTTATAAGGGGTCACTGACCACAGGATTTATTTTGACTCTTTTGCAATTCAATCTGGCCCCTGCAGTTTTACCCCGTAGCTTTTGTCCTACTAATATTGATGGAGTAGCACCACATTAATACTTACAGGCGGCATACAGCCCTGAATGTCAAGCCTTTCTCTTAGAGAAACTCTTGTTTTCTGTCCTCTCCCCCTTCCCAGCCCTGAGTGGATCAGCTAATTTATACTGTCACTACTTTTCATATTACTAAAGTGTTTCACTTATTTTTACTGACTTCGGAATTACTGGAAATACAGAATATAAATGGTCAACAGAAGTTTAATTTAATTTTGTCATTCCCTTTGCTTAAATAGGGCAGTACCAAAATTTATGAAAAGGATAAAGGTACCAGATTACAAAGACCGAAACGTGTTTGGAGTACCACTGCAAGTCAACGTCCAGCGCACAGGGCAGCCTCTTCCGCAGAGCATTCAGCAAGCCATGCGGTACCTCCGCAACCACTGCCTGGATCAGGTGGGTTTTGCTGTACCCTCATCCCACATGCATGCAGCACCTGAAGCCCAGCCTTCCATTACTTCTTATTGTTCCTGCGTCAGACTGAAAAAAGTAGACTCAAAACAGGACAAAATAGATAATTAATGCAAAGAAAGCTTTCCATGAAATTAGAACCCATACAGTAAGAAGCTAAAGAGCATGCTTACATTTCAGATTTGCTGGACTCATTGTAAATGTCTTTACCTTTCCATTTACATTTAGGTTGGACTGTTTAGGAAATCTGGAGTCAAATCAAGAATTCAGGCCTTGCGTCAAATGAATGAGAATTCAACAGACAGCGTCAACTACGAAGGCCAGTCTGCTTATGATGTAGCAGACATGTTAAAGCAATTCTTCCGTGATCTCCCTGAGCCTCTCATGACCAACAAACTCTCTGAGACCTTTTTACAGATATACCAATGTAAGTAATGAGATTTCTGTGGCAGATGGCAAACGGTCATTTGTGTAGCAAGGGCAGAACTCTCTAATACTGCTCCTCTGGGCACTACATGTGTTGCATATGTTGATCTTTGCCTTTCTCCAGCAGCCGTTATAGTTCAGGCTGCCTCATAAGGAATGGATTTTTGATGCTTTAGTTGTAGAACGATTCATAGTACAAGTTCTTTTAATTTCGCCTTTCTCTGTACTTTGGGAAAAATATAAATCCTCCATCACTTGCTGTAAAGTTTCCTCTCTTCTTTGAGCATACTTGATATTACGGTTTGAAAATAAGCTACAGCTGATGTGTCTAGGTAGAGGAGCTGTGCAAATGCTACATGAACAGAGTTTGGGGCTTTCAAAGGGATTGGCAAGGCTGCCAAAAATTTCTATTTTCTTGTAATTCTTATTCTTCTATCCTTCACCACAGCTTTTGAAAACAACCTTTAAGTTGAAAGCCTTTCTGTTACTGATTTGTAGCTACTTTACTGATAGGTACCATAAACAGAAAGTGCTTAGAATAAATCACACCAAAAATGAAGTTTATCAGTGCATGTGAAAAGAAATAATTAACCTTTCTGAGATGGCAGGTTCAACTCCAGGAAAGGAGACATTCTCTTTTGTGAGCTACATAAATTGAGTTCTGTATAGATGGTAATTTTGCATTGGATCTTTCAAAGCAACACATTGTCTTTCAAAAGTTTTCTTCAACATTGTTTCATTGGGAATACTCTCACGTTATAAAATGGCCAAAGATCAATTAATGTTTCCTGACCAGAACTCCAAAGCTTTTTGAAACATGCATGGGGGATCCAAACTGGTTAGTGCACTACAGGCACCTTGCTCATCCTGTGGTTTTGCTCCCTAATACCACCCCAGCTCTCCCCCCATATATTCTTCCCATGGTAGTACAGCTACAACAGAACTTAGTGCAAAAACACCTCCTTTGAGCCCTTGCTGTATTTTGTGCCTTCCTTATGATGACGGTTACAAAAAGGTTACGGGAACTTCTTCAGAGCTCCGTAGGTGGAGTGGAGGTGGTGGTTTAAAACAAAAACATACATACTGTTATTTCAATGCACACATTTATTTTTGTGTGTTTGGATTCCCAAGAAGGTTTATGGAGAAAATTAATCAGACTCTCCAGTTCCGTGCATATTAAACAGCAACTGTTTGTGGGTTTAGTGCAAGGAAAAGTTTGACAGCTCATTGCAGAAGTATCTGTTCCTTTCCTTTCGCAGGCGGTAGGTCTGAGGAATCCCCAGAGGTGGTCGGGAAGTATTATCTCTGTGTAAAGCAAAGAGCCTTAAAGCAGCTGTAAATTTTGCTTCCCTGCAAAAGACAATATTTCCGTTTGCTTTGGTGTTACGCACCAGGCTGCGCACTGGAATCGTCCGCATGTGGCTTAAATGTGCTTTGAGCTGATTGAGGGGAGAGTGTGGAAAGCAGTCGATTTTTGCTTGAAATTGCTTTCTAAACTCACCTGCTAGCCCTACGAAGTTGCTGAAGCCCAGAGCAAATACCAGTTAAATATCTGTTTAGCACCACGTGTATTATGAGACGTGCAGTGAGGGTGGTGTGGTGCTAATGATGATATAAATGCTCCAGGACTCAGACTCTGATGTTGTCTTCAGAGATGGCTTATTGGAAATCCCTTTATAAGAAGCAGATCTGGTCTGGAATATTTCATTTTTTGTTCCCTTCAAGTTTGGAGGAGAGGGCCTTATATAAAGACACACGTCGAATTTTTCCAATGGCTGTTTGTTGTTAGTAACCAAGGAGGTGTTTAATGGTATGGGGCTTCACAGCATTGACTTTCTTTTTCCACCGCATGACTTTGAATGATCTGCTCAATAAAGCAACCCTCTGTGTTTGGTAAAGCATTTTCTGGACATTTTATGACATCATTGTTGAAAAGGTTTGCTAGCCAGTTTATTTAATTAATTCACCTATTCTAAAAAGCATTCATGTTTTGAATTTCTTTGAAAGCCAAAGAATTTCTAAATTGGCTGGACTGTGTTTGCTTGTTCACTGCCTGAGTCCAGGCTTCTGTCATTTTAGTGCATCTGCAGGAGCTGTTAAAATTAAATCTAAAATTAACTCTGGCCTAGGCACAGCTTCTTCTTGCTTGCATTTCTTGTGAGGCAGGAAATAGCTGAGGGTAGTTAAGCTAGTGGGTTAAAAAAAAATTCCTTCATGTTTCCTATGAATGGTATGCATCCTGAAGGAAATCATTTCAAACTGGAGTCAAATATTTGAAGCTGGAGTTTGCTTTGGGATGTATTCATGCTGTGTGTGTGGAAAATCAATGGACTGATGAGAGAATTACTAATATTATGCAGATGTGCCAAAGGATCAGCGTCTCCAGGCCATCAAGGCTGCCATTATGCTTTTACCTGATGAGAACAGGGAGGTCCTCCAGATTCTTCTCTATTTCCTGAGTGACGTCACAGCTGCAGTGAAGGAAAACCAGATGACACCAACAAACCTGGCTGTCTGCTTAGCACCTTCCCTCTTCCACTTAAACACTCTCAAAAGAGAGAATTCTTCCCCAAGGTACGTCTCTGGGGAGCAGGGCTCATTGCTGCTGGTCGCATACCACAGCTAGTGGCGATGTGCAACAAGCATGGCCTAGCGTTGGCCCTACCAGTTGTGATCACCTCAGAGACCTCAGAGGGCACTGGGTATAGAACGGTTATGGGATCCTACCTTTTGTTAGAGATTTGTTAAAATATAAGCAACTTCATAAGAAGGAAGAAATGTGGGGGGATTCCAAATAAAAAGTTTAGAGTAGCAAGAGAAGTGGGTAACGCCGTGCCAAGATTTGGTCCCAGGCAGTGCTGCTCTAAATCACCAGCAGATTTGGGAATCCTACTGTTTTCTTACCAAGCATCTCTCTTGTTCTCCATTAAATAACTGGATTTGTGTGTGTGTGCTTTTTTCCCCTGTGAAGGGTGATGCAAAGAAAGCCAAGCCTGGGAAAACCCGATCAGAAAGACCTAAATGAAAATCTAGCTGCAACCCAAGGACTAGCTCACATGATCGCTGAATGCAAGAAGCTCTTTCAGGTAAAACACCTATTTGCAAAACTGATGGGTGGAGTATTGGCCAACATGGCTTAGATCTACTGTATAATGGAAAGCTAGGAATGTCTCTTTATTTTAATAAAATTTAATACATGATAAATAGCTTTTTAAAAAACTTTGCATCCTGGTCTGAGTGCGTAGATGAATTAGAAGTGGTGCCTGAAGAAAAGAATTGTTTTGTTGGCACTGACTCTCAAAAGTCATGAGGCAGTTGTGGGGTTTGGAACATTTTTGTTACATCCAAGCTGCATTTGAAATATGTTTTCAAGCTTTTATTGTGCAGCCATGAGGATCTGTGAAGTTCAGCTCTAATTACAAAGCAAGAAGCTATTTCCAGGAATTTCAGTGCTTGTTTTATACTTAAATTCCCAGGACTTAGCAAGACTATGCCACAAAAGTGTCCTGGAACGTGACACTGTCAAACCGTATGTTGATGAGGCTGTAGGAACCAAAAGCATGCTCCCTCTAGGGCCAGGGATGGAGAACCAGACACGTCTTGAGTCCTGGTTTTCATCACTGTCATCGAATTTTTTCAGAGCCCTCAACTGAAGACATGCCTGTCTCTTTTCTTGTGGCTGACAACTGATCCCTCCTTCCTTCAGTCTGCAGGATAAACTGTGCTGTGGGAATGGATCTAAGTTGTGTAGCAAAGAGGGATACTCCATGGAAAAAAATAGGACACCCCATAAATGAGAGACTAATTTGAGTTAAAGTCACAAACTTAATTTTGGCATTTCGTCACGTTGAGTGCTTGACCTGACGCATACACGTCCCACCACTTACAAAACTAGTGTACCCATCTTTCTGTGGCTATCAAGCTGCTAGACTAACTGTGATCTGGGGAGAGAGCTGCAAGAGGATGATTTCACCCTTGTCACCCCTTAGATACCTGAAGAAATGAGCAGGGGCCGGAACTCGTACACGGAGCAGGACCTGCGTCCCCTCAGCCTGGAGGAGCTCCGGGGGGGGAGCAGCACCGCCGAGCCCTCCGACTACCACTGCTACCTCCAGGACTGCGTGGATGACTTACTCAAAGAGATGAAGGAGAAGTTTAAAGGCTGGGTCAGCTGCTCCACCTCAGAGCAAGCAGAACTGGCCTACAAGAAGGTATGCACCCTGTCACTCGTGCCACAGCTCTGGTTTTTAGCTCATCTTTTCTAATGTAAGCAGGCTTTTGACATAGGGTATTACAGAAGGTTCAGTGCACACCTTTACTTTGCAGATAGATTTAAGAAAAAAAAACCCTTAATCTTTTGACATAGTTGCACACTGTCTAAAAACAACATGTCTTTCAGCAGTAGTCAGCTAACATGCACTGATCTGTTCTTCTGTTTATCCAGCCCAGGAATGTTTGCTGTATTGCATTTGCATGTCTTCACCCACATGTGCAAAGCCTTGACAGCCTGAGTGAAGCCTCCAAGCCCTGTCACTGTGCAGGCAGTAGGAAAGAAGTTCCTCTGCTCTAATCTTGCACAGCTCAGAGCTAGCACAGGGAGAAGTGTTTCAATGAGATTTTTAAAAAATAAACTAGGAAAATTAGGATTTAATAGTGACCCATACTGGAGAAGGTAACTGTAACTTAAAAATAATTTGGAAGTCAGCGTGCAGATGCCTTTGACTGTTAGGAAAACAACCTCAGTCTGAGCTTACAACAAGCTTAGTACAATATATACATATATATGCGTGTATTTAATGTGCTGTTTTTAGCCAACACTAAAATAGAAAGTAAAAGAAAGTGTAAGGAAGAGTAAAAATGAGGATTTTGTGCTGATTTTCCCCAGGTATGCGAAGGTCCCCCACTCCGGTTATGGAAAACTACCATTGAAATCCCGGCTACGCCAGAGGACGTTTTAAATCGTTTACTTAAAGAGCAGCATCTTTGGGATGAAGATCTTATAGATTCAAAAGTAATCGAACCTTTGGATAGCCAGACAGATATATACCAGTATGTCCAGAACAGCATGGCACCTCACCCAGCCAGGGACTTCGTAGTCTTAAGGTAGGACTTCTATATGCCATTATGTTTCTATCCTACACATACAGCAACCTTGCCTATGATTTCTGTA
Source organism: Cariama cristata (assembly GCF_000690535.1). NCBI lineage: Eukaryota > Metazoa > Chordata > Aves > Cariamiformes > Cariamidae > Cariama > Cariama cristata. Next base: position 19,156 of record NW_009603077.1, on the reverse strand, counting down.
TAATGCACGTTATATAGTAAATATCTATTTGTGCAAAACTTGAAGTCTTATTATATGTTTGCATTACTGTTTGTCAAAGATAGGACTTTTTTTCCTTCTTTTTTCTTAGAACATGGAGGACAAATTTCCCCAAAGGAGCTTGTGTGCTTCTAGCAACCTCGGTGGACCATGACCGTGCTCCAGTGGCAGGTGTTAGAGTCAATGTGCTCCTGTCTAGGTATCTGATTGAGCCCTGCGGGTCAGGAAAATCTAAACTTACCTACATGTGCAGAATTGATTTAAGGTATGAATTTCCACTTTGTCCTCTCGTGGTGGTAACTTTTCTTGTATAGTTTCTGCATAGTCAACGCAAAATGTAGACAGTTCAAGAGGCTTTAGCTTGACCAGTAGTATGTACTTCTCAAAGGCAGGCACACAGGTCTCTGAGATGTCGCAGAAAATTGGCTTCAGTGCACATCTAAAAGCAGATGTGGTTTGTTGCACTAGAAGCCACCAGTATGTGCTCCACAATATCTATTGGTGTATAATCCCAACCCTTCCTCTGACAGATGTATTTGGATGCAAGGACATCTTAATTTCAGTATTAACTTAGTAAAGAGGACCAAGTTCTCACAAAACTTCTCATAACTTTTCCTCACTGCGGCAAACTTATTTTTGAGCAAGTCTATATATTAGTAAGGCTGAGCTGAGCAATGAGCAGTAATAAGGAAATCTCCTAGTCGGGCATTTAACCAGCTAGATACGTATTTGATTCTGACTAAGCAAATGCATGCAAAGTTACTGGTACCTACTTCATCATTACTTTTTCTCCACACATCAGGGGCCACACACCAGACTGGTACACCAAGTCTTTTGGACACTTGTGTGCATCTGAAGTTGTTAAGATACGAGACTCTTTCAGTCATCAGAGTCTTGAGAGCAAGGAAGTAAAATCCAGGTGACTACTGAAGAGGAACAGCCATGCACTCCACACCTCAACAACAAAGACGTTACCCAAAACTGAGGCTCATCCACTGCAGACCAGACTAGTGTACCATCTGCAAGTCATGTCATGAAGGGATGACAGCATGAGAACTTGACTGTGAGCATTATTATAGGACTGTGGCCATACCATACACTTTAAAGCTGCTTCCTGTCTGTGTAAGGTCTATAGTGTAGGCCTTGACTGGAATACATAGGAGGACTGTGCAAAAAAAAAAAAAAAATTGTACTATTAGATGGTTTGAATTGCTTCTGAGAAGCAAAATTCTTTAGATGCAAAATATATTATGAAATATGGTGAAGGCTCATCATTCTCATGTGAAATACTTAGCTTTATGTACATACCCATGTCATTTTATTTGTAGTGCATTGAGGGACTGGTGTATCCACTGGAATAGTTGGTACTCTTCAATGTGTTCTCACTGAGATAAGCAGAGAAAGGTTTGCACAGAGATTAAAGTGTGAGTGAGTGTGTTAATGGTTGAAAGGATAGCAGAAGAAGTTGAACTTGAAACGTGTCTGGTACACTGATAGGCAACCAGAATGGATTTTAGTATGCTGGATACAGTTCAACCTAGAATGGGACTCCCCTGTGGACCAGGAGTAGCCATCCTTCCCATGTGCCAGTTCTGCATTTTCCTCAGCTCTAACCTTGTTAAAAATCCTAAGCAGATGTTACAAGAGGCTTGCTCTGATTATCGTCCACTCCTTACCAGATGATCTTTTAGGAGTGATTAGCAATTCTATAGCAATTTTAAATAAATATACTTTTGAGCAACGTAGCACTTAGAGATTAAATGTCTGCAATGGTGAAGAGAACCAGTAATGTCAATTGTTAATTTTCAAAAAATTGTTTGTTGCTTTTACTCCTATCTACATTAACTACAAGTGTTTTAATGAGCTTTTATGTATTTTACTGTATTCTAACGGCTCAAGAGGAAGAAGTCAACACTGGAGTTGTGGTGCCAGGCGGTGGCAGGACTCCTGCAGCAGCAGTGGGCTGAGGTGGGTAGGAAGGGTCGCACGAGCCCTCTCCCTTTCTCTCTTTCCTTTGCCTGTTTTTGTAAAAGCTGCACATTAACACGAACAGAACCCAGATGTGAGCAATTTGGAGGGTTGTATTTGGGGGCAGAGAGGAGGGTGAGGTTTTATTTTGGCTTTTGTTGGATTTTAAACCCTTTGGGATATTGCTTCCCTCCTTGAGAATCAACTTGTATGAACTGTAGGAAGTCTTCAGGTCCTCTGGAAAGGTGTCTTTCTGTAGGTTTTACTGTAAAGGTAAAGATTTGCTTTCAAGGTGCAGTATTAAGTGATAAATGTATTTTGTGGCTAGGGTATGAATGAGTTGCAAGATGGAATTTTGACTGAGACTTTGTTACCATTGTCAGTATTATTTTAAGCTTTTTGATGAAGATTTTTTTATTACGGCAAATAATGTAGTACTTCCAGTAACAATGTTCCTCATGAGTAGGAAAACCTTGTATATTCTTCTACATCAAACACTTTTGAATTTGTAAAATTGTATGTTGTACATACCATTCTATTGTAAACATGTATACTTGCCCACAGTGTACTGTCAAACATAGATAAAGCATGATAAAGTTTATTTAAAATATACCTGTATTTATACCTCAGATATTCTTTTTGGGTTTTTGTACCTCAAGTATGTTTTCTATTGTAAATGTGCTTTACATGACTATGATCTACGTGAGAGAAAGGAAAATGTTTAACTTGCTATAGATGTCTGTACAGAATATACTCAATAAGTGCACTATTAAATGTTTAAAATTGGAGAAGCAGAATGGTTTTTATTTTATTCTGCATTCTTCCTTCTGCTCTTGTGCCCAGAGAAGGATGCTTTTTTTTCTTACCACCAGTTCTTTACATACTGCTACCAACTGTGTAGCTACCTCTGCCCTCTCCCAGGCTGATATTTTTAGCATTGTTAAAGACGGGTACCAAAGCAATTTCAAAATTTTTGGAAGACAAATCTTCATGATGGAAGACAGCTGGACAGAAATACTCCCCAGTCAATAGCTTCATACATTTAAAACTAAGAAGAAACCTCTATTTTGCAGTGGTCTTGTGGAAAGGTACTCTTGAATTTAACAGGGAGCAAAGCAAACTCCTACTTGATAGGCAGCTGTATGCAATGCTGAAAAGTAATTCACCACTTTCCTATTTTCTACGGGGAGAAAGAGGGCATGATGAGTTGCGGAGTTATAGGTTCACTTTAAAAAATGCAAGTGTGAAAGTAATTGGAGAAAGTTAAAGCACACGCAGCAGTGAAATGACGCCAAAGAGAAGGCCAGGAGGATATACAAACAACTGACTAAGGTGAAAAATGAAGCCAAAGACAGCTGTTAATTCAAGCAACTTTAAAAAGTTTTTCAAGTCTCAGCCAACAGAAATATAATTTGGGCATCTGAAAGAGGATTTTGATTTGTGAGGCTTGTCTGACAGAGTAGCTGGAAGGAAGCCTGCTGCCTTTCAGTTACCAGAATCATCGTATTCTTTCTCTGCCGGAGCATCCCAAAGTCCTGACTGCTATCACTTCCCACTACTTTCCCCAGGGAAGCAGTGAGGGATGCTGCTTCACAGTCTGGCAAAAGCAAACCTCTTGCTCTTGTGGTACTAGTTCTCACACACCAAAGAGTCTTTTAGAGAACCTCTCTGATAAGGGACTGTCATTTGTTTGGCTCTTACAGGATCTTTTTTCTTCCCAAGTCAATACTAAAACCAAAACAACTGCACAATTTAAAAAAACAAACAAACAAACAAACAAAAAAAAACCAACAAACACATTTCTTCACAGATTTGGGCCCTTGGAACAAGCAGGGTTAGAGCTAATTTATTTTTCTCTGTAATGATCATTTTGTTTGTATTTTTAAGCATGCTAATGCATGACAGACTCCTCAGGCACCTCAAGGATTTCCTCTGCGTGTTGTTTAAAGTGCATTCATGTTACTTTCAGATCAGCATTTTCCTAAATATTTCTAAAACGTAAGTTAATTTTGACTCTTCTAAATAGCCTTAAGCTCCTGAATGTTTGTTTTCTTGGCACCTTCATTTGCAGGTGTCCATGTTGTAGTTGGACAATAGAATTCAAGTTTCCATGTCGGTGTTTCTTGTCAGGTGTCACTCACAGCAGCACTGGCTCTTGCTGGGATGCTCTCTTGCTTTAAGCAGCGGTTGCCGCAGAGGGAGTGCAGGCTGGGCCCCTGTTCAATCCTGGCAGGGTGCTGGTACGGCTGACTGCGTACGTGGCATCCCCGGTGCAGCACGGGTCCAGCCTGCTGTCTGCTTCAGTAAAGTTGAATTTCAATACTGCTTTCTAACAAATTCAAATGGAAAAAGTCACATTTTACTGTCGTTCCTCAAGTAATGCACTCCACAAGTAGATATTTATGAAGCTGTAAATAATTAGTGGCCTTCATCTTAAAGGCCAGAAGGCAATGTCACTAACACACACGGATGGTCTGGGAAAGTGAGACTGAAATGAGGCAAAACGGTACCTCTGCAGTCTGGTACAAGACCTTGAAAAGAGCGGGACCTGCTATGTATCCACAGTAGTCTGTGCCTGGGGAAAGTTGATATGAAAACAGTATCCGTGACTTGCGCTACATAACAAAATGCAGGTATTTCCACTTAAGACGTACAAAAATTAGTTATACACAGATCTTCTGCTAAGTGCTGGAAGCAGTGTCCTACAATCATAAGGAATGAAATCAACAGTCTGTTTCAATAGAGCAATGCATTAAATTTACAAAGACAAAATGCTAATTCCTGTGACTACATTATACCATAACTTGTCAATGCAGCCATTGACTGCATCCATTATACAAGGAAATACTAAACGTTTCTGAAAATCTACTTTCAGCTCTTTCTCACCTGTCAACCCAGAGCTATTTTATTTCTCTAGCAAGGAAAGGTATCAATGTCTAAAATGATGACTAGCATAGTACCGGAGGTGAAGGTGAAGTACTGTTCGTATTACTGATGCTGATATGCAACATTTGCGTCTGTGCTTTTTTTGCATTGAGCACTATCCCGGACACTTGAGGGTTGCTCGCTTTCCCCTCCCCTTTGCACCATCCTACTATATTTTCCTGTATTGCCGGAGGCATCCAGAATGCTTGCAAGAAATGAACTTCCAAGCAAAGTCCAGGGACAGTAAAGAGCAGTGAAGGATGGGAAAGAATTCAAAGAAGAAAAAATGCCATCAAAAGAGATTAAGACGCTGAAAGGGTACATTTACACAGAAAGATTCAATATACATCATCTGTCCACTAGACAAGAGGGATGTAGTAAATGTCTACTAGCACTGGAAGGTCATAAAAACACAGAAGAAGAGTTCAAACTAGCTGAGTGGGTGTGCAAGTTGGGATAAAAATTCATCAATGGAAAATTTGAGGCAGAAGGAAAGGAAAAGGCAAGAGGTCTTTGAGGCTGTGGGACACTCTCTCCCTGAGAAGCAACAAGAGCATAAATCATTTAAAACTGCGCAGGCTTAAACCCTGGAATCATTCCTGCACTAGCTGCCATAAAGCACCATGTAGACCTAAAAAAAGATCCTCTTCATCATTTGACACGATTACAGGACTTATAGGCCACTAACTTTCACCTATAAATGTCAGGTGCCTTGCTGAATAAGAAACGATATGGTGTCAAAAACGAAGTTACAAGTAAGTAACAACACAATTATTTTGGAAGTTGCTAATGAGCAAGTCTTTCTCTAAGAGTTACATTGGAGGTTGTGGAGTGCAGTTTGCGTATGTTTTATAGAAGCAGACATTCGTTTAAATGAGAAGAGGCAGTGCCTCCCCGCTATGGGCCAAGAGCATGAAGATTAGCATGGGGAGGTTACCAGACAACTGGGAGCATCTTTTGCTTTTCTAACATTTACTCAAACTCCAGAAAGATCTATAACTGATAAACACGTTTTCCCTATCATAGCAGGAATCTAATCCATTATTCCATAGGCTCAATTTATTTTTTTTTGTTTGTTACTAGAAGGAGAAGAAAAAGCCCTACAGCAAGTGTGTTGTGTATGCTTCTCCAGCTACCAGTCTTCTACTAGTCACTTCATTAGCTCAAGTAATAAAAGGGTGATGTGGTAGGTCTGAACATCAGAGTTACTCCTGACCCATGCAGACAGTTCTTAAGGCTCTATAACACTAAAAATGGAAAAGCCTGTTAGGAACAGAATTCTCAGTGAAAGAAAGAACATTACTATTCCGAAAATCAAATATTTAAAAGGTAGAGTGTTAAAAGTGCCAGTGCAGTTCTGTATGTATTCCAGGGAGCAAAATTAAATAGCATTTTCCACGACATGATGAGATAAGCCTGTTATAAGGATAAAGACAGGACAGTATAGCCGAGATGGTTCTGATTTGAGGGAGCTTGTGCCTCATTTATTAGGGAAGTTGGAAGACGGTTAGCAAATGAAATGGGAATTTCAAGAAAGAGTGCCTTCAATTGAATCACTTGAGTGTCACTTGAGAGAACTGTCATTTTTTTAAATAAGCCAGCTAGCAGCAGAGGTAGATCATGTTCACAACACAGCCCAGACTGAGATGGCGTGCAAGGTGTGGGTAATAGAGGAAGGGTTCTTCTAAAAGGCAAAAGAGGACCCAGTTGGCCAAACACTTCTGACACATTTAGTGACATAGCAGTCTGAAATATCTATTCAAAACAAACAGGTCATCTGGTAAGAATTCTCCTTTGTTTCAAAAAACAGTTAAAATAAATTTCAGTCAAGGCATTGTTGTGAGCTGGTTAAATATGTAATCTTCAGCTAGGCTACAATTCAAGTTTATAGAAACACTGACAGTGCGGTTAGCAAAGTTCCTGTAGGCCACATTTTACCCCTACCACTCGGGAAAGTTGTACAATAGCGCATATTTTCAGTAGTCCATTTAAACATTTGAAAAGGAATGCAAAGATACCAAAATATTTGTTTTAACTCTATCATTTAGTCTCCAGCAGTCTGTACTCTTTTCATTTCTCTAAATACCTGCCAGCACCACAGCAGCACAACAGAATGTCTGAAGGGCACACGTGGGGTTTTTCACTGACTTACAGGAATGCATTTTTGTTGTTGTTGTTGGAAAATAAAAAGGGTTTAGAGAATTTTGCAATTTTTGCCCTTGACATTTCTAAAACTTACAGTCCTTACTACCACTGAGCACAGGATAAAAATTCTTATTGAAGCCTTCGTCACCTACATCATTTATCAACTAGGGCTTCTAAAGCATACAACAAGGAATAAAGCATTCAGTAATGATAATACAAGTGATAATCCAAACTGATTTTGAATACCCCACCTCAGTGACATGCCTACAGATCTAGAACTACATTAAAATCAGTACTCAAGTAAAAGGAAGAAAATGGTAAGACTTTACCGCCTATGAACAATTTCATTCACCAGCAGAAAACAACAAAAATTGCTTTGTGATGCATAGAAAAACAGCTTTGAAAGCCTTGCTAGACCTTTTTGAAAGGAAAAGGAGGTCCATTAAGGTAATGTGTCTGGAAAACAGCACCTGCCCTCCCTCTGCATAGACATTATACTCCATTATCTAAGACTGGGAGAAGCACACGCAAAATACTGAAACTGTGAAATTGTGGTGCTGCCTCCTGTAAATCCTCAGCAACAGTGAGGCATCCACCTCCCAGTGAGGGGAAAAGCAGATGAAATGAGAGGATGCCTGGTCTTAAGTGCTGAGAACTAACAGTGATCCTCTTCCCCCAAGGGCATCCCATCTCTGTCCCACACTCCTCATCAGATCAAATGGTACATGCAGCACAGAAACACATATTCCTAATAACACAGGGCAAGTATTCAATTAAAGTGGAAACAAACCACACTTAGAAGGGGTTATAACCACTCATGAATTCCAGGACCGTAACGGGGCACTCAGCAGCACTACAACTGCACAGTGCTTGGTCTGCAAGCTCCCTGATTTGGCTTTGCAGGCCTCCAAAAACCCATTAAATTGTGTTTTGGAGGCCTTTTAAGAATGACCTTGAGCAAGTAGAAAAGTAGAGATTTTCTAGATAATGCCTGAACCATAGTCTAAAATAACAAAAAAAATTTAATTCACATTTACTTTCTGGCCCTTTCCAGCATACGACAAGAATAAATGTGTATAAAAAATAGCATATACCTTTTAGGTAAAGTGCTCACCTTGTGGCGTTAGTTGCAAACAAGATCAGGCAGAATAGTTATCAAACCAGTTTCAATTCATCAGACTTCTTGGACTGGGGAAGGAGGAAAGGCTATGCCCTGAGCATCCTACCGGATAAGGCAAGATCAATGGGGGAATGAATGACCCATCAAGAGCAGTGATGGAGGTCAGAGGCCCCAGCAGGCCAGTCATGGCTAACCGACTGTTAGGCATGTATTTGATAAAAACCTAAGCAACTGGCAGACCTTGGGGAGTTTTAAGTGTCTGAAGTTTAAGGCTTGGATAGAACCATATTCCCAGCTTACTGCTAGAAGCAGAGCCCCGAAGCACTGATTCAAAATTACACCAAGTTATCCAAGGAAAGAAGGCAAAACAAGCAGCTTTCTGGCACCTCAGCTCTTTTACAGAAGTAATTATTTTCAGTACATCGTTAACATTTGGAGTTCACTACTAGTCTTCAGAGGTGAGTTTTGTGCAGAGCTTGGAGACAAATATATTTACAGAGGTTCCTGTTATTTTTCTCATGCTTCAATTTCTGCACTAGCCACTTGGGCTTACCTCTGGACACATTTTTCACAACAGCCTGCAGGAATTTTCTTGTGCTGGTTTCTGAACAGTCTTGCAACAGTCACTGTCAGAGCAAAAGCATTTGTTTAAATTGATCAGCAGCACAATCTGGGACATGACATGATACTTCTTGTGCACTATGCAGAAAGACAAGCCCAACATGCTTTTCTTTTTTAAATTCATTGAAAACTGCTACATATTTTTTACTGTTTAAACACTCTGTCTTACTGACTTAGAGATTTTTCTATGAGGCTTTATACAACTTTTTTTTTTTAAAGCTTCTTTCCTGTGCCTCCTCTTCCTCTCTCATTAAATTGCTAAAACAGTTTCCAGGGCCAGTGCTCTGTGCAGTGGTTTGCCGGTTTTTGATGAAAGAGCTGCTGCCAAATTTTATAAAGAATGTTCCCTGGGGCACAGAGGGGAGGGAAGTATTCTTCATGGCCTCTGTTTTCTTCCCATATTGTTTAACAAACAAGCAAGCTGCCCTGCAGTCGCTCTGACCCCTATTTAGACATATCCCTTCCAGGCAGCCACACAAATGAACTAGGAAGGAAGTGCTGTCACGGCCCTTAGAAAAGATAGAGGGAAATAAAGGCAAACATTGTGTTTCTAAACAAACAAGCTCACTCTGCTCTGCCCCTTGTCTTCTGCCTAATTCTTACAAGAACAGGCCCCAGAAGTAGTAGTTAGGGCAAGAGCACTTCCCAGGTTGTGCAGGACTCGGTTGCCCACCCGCTCCGTTCCTACTGTCTTGCCAGGGTTTGTTCCAGCCTCAGAGATGAATGAATAATCCGAAAACCTTTGGCATAAATGGGAACTCAGTCCAGGCTCTTTGAATGGCTTAAGCTTGCCTCTCAGTCTGGTTTCCCGTGTGGCTCTTGTGCTCTCTGTGCCTTGGTTTCCCTAGTTAGACATCCCCAGAACTTCAAATGAAAAAAAAAATAAATTATTTTTGTGCTTCAGTTAGCAAAAATTGAAAGTGCATGTTTTTCAAGAAGCTGAAACAAAAATACCTAGAGGCCAAGTTTTCTTTTGAGTTGCTTCTTGCCTATACACAAACCCAAAGGATTTCTAAATCAAATTATTTTTGATAGACAAGAGATGAAATGGGTGTGCTATTAACCCCATTTTGTGATGGGGAACTAGAGCATAAAGGATTTTGGAACAGAGATGCAACTACAATAGATGAACAACAATCTCAATGTTGCATGCTAATCACAGGAGCAAGTTTTGACATATCAGAGCTGATAAACCTGGTTTAAAGAATGCTTAGATAAACTGGGAAAAAAAAAAAAAGAAAAATGCAGTAATTTAAAAGATTATGAGGATAATTTTTAAAGTATTTACACATTTCTCTGGTAACGTCCATTCATAGTAGTCCCAGCTTGCTGAAACCACAGATGGATATTTACCTTAAAGCAGTTACTGACGCTGAAATCAGCACTGACTGCCAAAGAGGTGGCATCGCCGTAGGACCACGACCTGGCACAAGCACCACGTCACCCGCGCACCTCTTGGGCTGCTGCAGGTGCCCTCTGCTCTCCAGGGCTCTTCTCCATGCAGCAAACCTTGGGACCACTTGTGCCCAGCCATCAGCTTTAGCCTGACCGAAAGACAAGAAATCCAATTTCAAACAAAACGCTGGACTGATTGTAAGGGCAAAGTCTTATTTGCAGTCTACACTCGTGCTCTGTGGAGGACACAGATTTCTAGACTTTGTTTAAAGTTTGCAAGATGAGTGCATAGGAGAGCAACCCAAACATTTGTGAAGGATTTGTCAAGAGCGTTGCTTTGCCCTTGCTCGTAGCTCTTTGTCGATAGAGCCACGCAGAGCAGACAGAAAACAGAGCTGGATCTGGTCGTCATCATGCACGGACTGCGATATGTGCGCATTTGTGCCTGAGGAACTACCTATCACCGTGATGAATGGCATCGCATTTAGCTATCTCCTTAAAGAGATAAGATGCTGTAAGTTTTTGTTATCAGTTGTGCCCAGATTTGTACCATTAAACAAAAAATTGGATTAATATTTTTAAACAAATCAGATTAATGTTTTATACCCATTATCATGCTCCAGGGGGTCATAAACTGGCATTAAAACTATACATATAGTTTGCAGTTGTCTCAAGCCATGAAACAGAGAATAGCCTACAAGGCAACCTTTCGTAAGGAAGAGTTTCATACGGTGCTACTCCCTAGGTCTCAGCACTCTAAAAATACTGTTTTCTTTCTTTACCTTGATTATTAATCAAGCATACTGTATGTGATTTAAAGGCGTACACTTCATTTCACAAAAGCACCAACAATGCCCCAAATGCCTCCAAGTCACAGCTCAGATGTTCCGGTTGCTCTCTGTAGAACATTGCCAGCACAGGCAGCTTCTGAAATCATTTGGGGCCATTGCAGCCCTCCTGTTTTCTGTATTGCCGCTTTCTGTCCTGCAAACCTCCTGTGAGAGCATGCAAGCTCTTTTTTTTCAAGCAGTTCTCCACTGCTTGTGTGTTTTGCCTGGTTGCAATGGTTGGTCCATCCCATCAGAGCCAGCACTGCAGCCAGGTCAGGCTCAGCCCTTGGTATCTCATATTCTTCTCCCTCTGCCCATCCTGATCTGATGCAAAACCTTGCACAGGCATACGCACAGCTCAGGCTAGGTGGCCTATTTTGCGTATAGATTGCATCGTGTTTAGCAATGCTTGGAGGTAAGGGGCCTGTCATCACCCTCTTGGAGAGCTCGAGTTCTGAACAACCAACCTTTCCCCTAAAATGCAAGAGTCGATGCAAGAGGAGGGATTGTCCAGCAGTTTCCCTGGCTGGGACAAGAGGAGAACTTGATCAGAAATGATAAATAAGCCTTGCTAGTTATTTTCAAGTATGGAAATTAAGTTACTGAAGAAGGCACTCACAAATTCAGGATCATCAAAAGGTATTTGTCTGTTCTAAGATATTTGATTGGTTTTGTCCGAGGGCAAGAAACCTTTAGCTTCTGATGGTGCCCTATACCACAACTCAGCTGATGATGGTGATGCACTGAAAGACCCACTCTGGCAACACACTGGCCAAGCATACATTTCTGCCAGCCTGGAAAAGCAGCCATTACAACTTGTGTCTCAATCTGGTGTCCGCAGAGAAGACAGCTGCCTTACAGCGTATTGCTGCTGGTGGCAAGTGTTGCACCCGGTCACTTTTAATCAGGAAGGAGACCAAACTACAACAGCGCAGCCTCTCTCCGGAGCTGCTCTCTGCTGATACCTCCTGTCCAAGTGTTTGAAAAATCACACCTGAACACTGATCCGCTGAGGAGTCAGCCACCGCTCAACGTGATATTTATAGGCCTCGTAAAAAAAATGAATTTGCCCTTCAGTTATCTTTTTGGCTGTCACGTTTCCTATGATATAGCTATGATGCGGGGAAAAGTATGCACTTTCTTTCTCAGTGAACATGAATAAGCCCAGGGCTAGTGCACCATAGGTGGAGATCTCTCTTGTGGCATCTCTTTCCAAGTTGTCTCATCCTGTGCCTTCGGTAGTCACCTATCAGTTTCCTCAAGGTCATGCAGTGACCTCAGAAGAACAGTGACAATATTGATCCCCTCGTCAGGCTTTTCAGTGGCTACATTTAACACTCCTCTGTGCGTGTTCTAATACTGCAGCATCTTAGGCTTCAATCCTGTTGCCTTTAAAATAAGGGGGAAAACATGGGAGAGGATATACAGTGCCAGCAGCTCTCCTCTGGGGAAATACTCTGCAAGAGCCAACCTTATGTTAAGTTTAACTTGTTTCCTGCCAGAGCCTCACTCACAGCAATATTTCTAACTTTCTTTAATCAGACTGATATCTACACACTCCAATTCCACATTTTGCCCCACTGCCCTGCTCTCTTCTGATACCTGCAAGTTGGGCAGATGCCTGGCTCCAGCTAAAAGCAGATCTACCACTACCAGGTCCCTCCTCCTACTTTGCAATGACATGGGTGGTGGGGGTGGCAATCATGGGCAGTTTTACCTAGATTTAACTTCAAAAATGACTTCTTGTTTAAAACCAGCCACATACAATGACAAAGGAACATAGCTATTATTTCATCTTCTGCTTTCCCTGCAGACAAACCCTTTGCCTCAAGAGGCCAACTGTCCTCTGGTTGTTAGCTCTGGGACAGCTGGGGGGGCTCACAGAGGCATACAGAATAGCAAATGGAGGAAGCTGTTCATTAAAAGATATCTCAGACTCTCCCTTTGTCATTTTTACTCATCACTGCTCTACAGAGAATAATAAATATGCCCCCCGTGAGAGTCAAATGCAACACCTATAAATTAATCCCAGTCCAGATAAACCCACTGAGCTAGCTCAGAGGGTATTTATAGCTGAAACACAGCTTCCTTAGGGAATTAGTCTCCAAATCAGTGCAGTTGTTCCAAAAAAAAATCTGAAAAAGCTGCTTCTTTCTCCTTCTCCTCAAGTATAGCGAGTTCCTTTCACCACAGAATTGCAAGTATGAAATTCACTCTCAAATGCAACCGGCTGGCTGAAATAACTTCTTGTTTGTGTGGCTGGAAAGCCATGTCCAGAAACCCTGACCATCACTAACTACACAGTCACATTCACATGATAAAAATATGGTGGCATTAATAACTTGTGCTGGCATGCCTTCCCAATTGTCAGCGCTTTACATAAATATAGACCTTGGTCTATAGATTTGTTTCAGAGCCTTCTTGTATCCGAATATGGCTCCAGGCAGATCATAATCTGTACAGACACAGTAATTAAGGATCGGTAAGACTCTGTCCAGCAGCCAATGTTCCCCAGAGTGAGAGGCATGTGATGGGTTTTCAGCTGCTCAGTGTTTCAGAGGCTTACTGGAAGTCAACTATCAGAAAGCTGCGCTGTACGAGGACAGAGCACCAGCCTCAAAGGAAAACAGCCAGCAAGCGTTTCCATTTCAGCATCTCGGCAGGAGAAAGCGGTTGCCCTGAAGACCTCTATAGGAAACAGTTATACTTACATAGCTCCACAGATGCACATGGAAAGCCGTAGCTCCCATGTGTTAAACCAGGGACAGGTGCTGGGAGCCAGCACTTCCCTCACGCCTCCATCTCAAACAAGCACACGGCCACAGCCTTTCTTGGGAACGAGCTGGATACACACAGAAAAACAAAGGAGGGTTCTTACATTTCTGAAGTACGTGCCATAGAAATAGCAAATAAATAAAACATCATAAATAAAAACATTTTTCTGGAATGATTTCACAGAGGTGAGTATTTCAGCAGCAAAACAAAACTTGACTGCAGAAGATCCCAAGTTTTATTCCTGTACTTCACAGCCAAGGTTTCTGTCAACTGGGAAGAAAACACAGCTGAGCTGGAAATCATGGGCGTTTGCAAAGAGCAGGAAGACAGCACAGCATAACAGCAGCACCAAAGACACTAGTCTTGAGTAGAATTGCAATTTGAATACAATCAGCTAATTTTGTTCAGTTTTGGTTCTGGTAGGTTTGTTACAGGCCGAGTCACACACGGTAGCGCAGGTGTGAAGTCCCTCATGGGCTCTCCTGGCTCATCCTGAGACTATCGGCTCTTTCCTCCAGCCCTGCACTGTCACAAACCAATACCCCTATATAAATAAGCTCTTTTGGCTGAAACATTTGTATAAGCTTGATTTGAAACACATCAGACTGAAGGAAGAAAAGTACAAGACTTGAAGAAGAAGTACGCAAGAGCAAAACAACTTAGTTAACTAACAGGGGGGATAGAGGGAAAGGCAGCACCGAATTAGAGCCTCCAGCTCATACAGAAGAGCCTTCCCTAAGACACGCGTGACATTCAGGTCCCAAACCTCCCACATTTACCACACCAGGATAAACAACCTCCCATTGACTTGCAGCCGAGCTATTCACAGGCTCACAGCTTAGTGGAAGGATGGCCGAAGCCAGTTCCTGGTGACCTCCAAACCATAGCCGGTATTACATACATGACTTTACAAATTGTTATATAGCTCTGCTATTAACAACAATACCTGAATACATTTCTTGTGAATCAATGAAAAACACCTTCCAAATCAACATGTTTCTGAGAAGGGTCTCCCCGTGTCCGATCCAATACAATACCATGGGCAATATGAGACAATTTTAACATTCTTTATCAAGTCCCTGAAGTTACACTATGAGGTTCCTGGTGGTGCGGTTTGAAAGCACATTGTGAAGATATAAGCTGATTTTGTTCTCGTCTTCCAAGCAGGGAAGCTGAGCTGAATGAAGACGGGTGAAGAGAGTTGCTGAAGGACAGCACAGAGATGTTGAACTCCTGTCTCCCAGTTCCTCCTGCAAAGCCTTGCTGCTCCTTCCAGGAGGTGGCCCAGGTACCTCCCGTGCCCCTTATGCCACGCTGTCCCCAACCCCTCCGCCAGCCCCTCTGCTGACAAGCAAGAACATGGAGTCGTGTTTGGTTTTCTCCTAACTGCCCTTCCTCTGCAGCCACTGATTCACTCCATCTTTTGCTATGTACAATGAGATACAGCTCTGGGTATTTCAGAGGGAAGAAGAGCAAACCAAGAAGCCTGCAGAATTTTTGTAGTTGCCTTCAAGTCTGCCCATTCTGTGTGTCTTGCAAAATTGCACCATCAGACCCACAAAAAAGATTCTGTTCTTTCTCTGTTGTACATAGCCAGGCCCAAACCCAATACTTAAACAACAAGGAAGAGCAATGCAATAACAAATATCATAGCATATTTTTTTAGATTTTGGGGGGGAATCTATGTCAAAAGATCACTTAATTCCTCTACCAGATTATTTTAATAACATTCCCATCACTGTAACACCCACTGGGAGAAACCTAATGGCCAGGTGAATGGGATAGCTGCACCACAGTGAAAAAAGGCAGCCCAGCACATGAGAGCAGTAACTTGGAAAATACCATACAGACAACATGAAGAACAGAAGTGAAGAACATGTGAAAGAAGGGTTTTTCTGCTACCCAGATTCTGCTGGGGTAAGAGACCTCTGTGGATTACAGGAAAAGTTGTTAGCAGCATCAAAAAATATCTCTATATCTGAGTAGAGCCAGGAATCATGAAGACAAGACTGATGCTGATGCCAGCATAGAAAATACAGGCTGGATAATAAAATACCACATTGGTGGTTCCTTTTGGGTCTCTGCTTTGCCAGATCACATGGCCCAGCAGCCACAGACCCAAAGCAAAACAGAGACCAAACCAACGAGCTCTCTGGGTAGCCTGGGCAGCCAGTCCCTCTTCCCGGCCACCTTTGTGGATATTGCTCATCAGTTCTTCCAGTGAGGGCTTCATCTTGCCTGAGCACAATTAATCTTTAACCCTTTCCCTGGTGGGCACGGGATATAAATCAAATTGTTCTTACAAAGCTGCTGCTGTCTTTTAACAGGTACCTCTGACTTTTGCATCATGGCCCCTTGATCAAATTTTTCTCAGGCCACTGTTCCCATAGGTACCCTACCAGTCTCTACCTGGCTGGGGTGGAGAAGGAGTAATGGTTTTACAGCGCCTCAGGGATTAACGGTGCTGATTTACACATGCTAATGCATCTACCCGGGGCACAGTAAGAAGCTGTAGCCCATGTGAGTGTTCAGAGGAGCTGCGCATATGAAATGTTACTATAAACGGCGTATCTGGGACACAGACTCACACAAGAGATGGGCTCTTTGGTTTTGATGAAGCTGGACTGAAAGTACTCTCTCTGTTTCCTTTCTTCTTGTGTTTTCTATAGCAACCGCTGGCTCACTTCGGTTGGCGCATTTTGCTCTGCACCATCATTTTTCTTACCTTTCCCGTATGCCCCTCCGGTGCTGCCCTCCCCACAGCAGCTCCACTCTGGTCAAGGCTGGCACAAGAAGCAATCAGTCGTCTTCAGTTGCCATTATGGCCAGTGACGCAGGGCCCAGGCTACCATTAGGGAGAGTCATGTCTGGCTTCCCTTTTCAAATCCCTATGGACACACTCCTCTCTCTGTGTCTGTCTTTTCTTCTCTCCTCCCTTTGACAATCATTTCGTGGTTTATATTTCTGCATTCTTCCTGCACTCTCAAGATCTTTCCCAAGGACCTTACCATGCCTTGCACTGTGAAAGGTGCTGTCTTCTTTCAGTGCAATGGCAGTTCAAAGGCTTGATGCTTTGGAGCATCCTTGAAAGGTGTTGGATTCTGCTTTCCACAGCAAGGAAAGGTATCTGAGGCACCCTCCCCTTGAAAGGGTCAAATCCTGCTGCTGGCTCAGGACTGACAAGAACTAACCAAGCGATGTGTCTGTAGGCAAGGCCAGCCTGAACCTTCTCGTGCTTCCTCCTCTCCGCTTTCCCCAGAAATGCCTGCTCATGGATCGGCTGTATCAGGCTTGGAGCCTGTGAGGCTTTTCTTGACTGCTGTTAAATGGAAAATGTAAAGCAAACAAGAAAACATAGAGGCACAATTAAAATACAAAAGTCATCCATTTGGTCTCCTTCTTTCAAAGTACTTCTGGTTGGTACTTACAAAAAAAAAAAACACGACTATTTTTAGGGCAGCTCTGCATCTGCATTTTGGTCTTGATTCTCTTCTGCAGATAGGTCCTATTTAACCAAAGAAATAGATTGACTGACACCTAGTGGAAAATTGAAGCTTTTCTTTCTCTTATTCTGCTGAGCGAAACATTTTAGGCAGTATTTAAATTGACTTTGTTCATATTACCATTATTGCAGAAAACATTAATATTACCAGATCGCCTGCATTTTATCTCTATTTTATTAGAGTATATGAATGTTCAGTATAATCACAGACAGGACAATCAACAACAATTCATTTTAACTGTATACAGGTTCTTTGGTTAATGAAGGAGTCTGGTATTAGACCACAGTACATCCCTTCCTCTCATTCAGCGGATCAGTAACACAGCTCTGGGAGCCCCGAGGGTGCCAATAAATAAACACAAATTTATTCTCAAAACTAACAGTCTTCTGGAGTTTTTGTTTGTACTAAACCAGAACTATTGATTCCCTTATTAATGATGTATGTGTAAATATTTAAGAACTGAAAAGTAATTTTTTTTCCTAAATTTTGATTTCTGATGGCCTTAGAGAAGGTCATCATATGCTATCATTTAGTCTGGCTAGCGGTAAGAATGCAAAGGCAGTTTTGCTTTGTCATTAGGATTTGTAGATGCTTTAGACTCCTGTCTCAGTGGTCGCCTAATGTTCAGCATCTGTGAAGGGATTTTGCAATGCAAGACAAATGCCAAACATAGCTTAGCTGACTGCTGAGTTCCCACAGCCTGATGTAGGTACCATCACCCAGATGTGCTTGTGACTAATAGATGTGATTGGTGCAATGCTGTGCTTTACAAGCCTTGCTGAGAAATCACATTACAAGGTCCAGCTGGAGAAGAATTAAACAGAGGGCATTCTCTTGCAGACAAAATCTCTAAATATAATTCCCTGGTAGTGAGAGGCTTTTGTATTCACTTCCTTAGGACAGCACAGCCATTCTCCCAATACTTCTCTCTGTACTTTCCAAAATAAATTATCTAAACTGTCAGATCCTGGCCCAGAAAATCCATATTTCTCTGCCTTGTTCCTCTGCCTCAATAGAGTGGCATGTAGGTGTTTAGAGATAATCTTATATGTATTTTTTAACGAGAACTAGATCACAGAGTAAGTAGCTGAGAATAGAACTTGATACTACCAACAGTGCCATTCACACCCAAACCTCAGAGATCCGAATGTTAGGTTTGATAACGGTTATACAACTTGATCTGAAGTCACCCTAATACACATCTAGGTCCTGAGAAGTTATTTATAAACCAAGCCTGTTTAAGGCACTGCTACCTGGAGCTAATTTTCCTACATAAAATCCCAGACTAATGTTCCCATAAAAGCGTCTGCACTCCAACCACAAAGGGATCAGATCTTCTAATTTTGCCTATCAAAATAGTTAAATAATCACATTGCATTATCAAATCAGTTAGTTTTCATGTTCTCATTCCAATTTGTCAAATATACTTTTAATAAATTCAAAGAGTTGTATTGAGTCAAATATTAAAAATGTAATCGTTACTTAAATGAGCATTAAACTCTTCTGACTATTTATATTCTGACAAAGAAAAGCAAGGACTTTAGATCATAGCTATAAATCCTGTGTTTGTATTCTGTCTTTCCTAACACGTAGTTACGTTCAGTTGTCCTCTAGCTGAATATGGGAAAGTCATCTTTTTCTGCAGAGTTTTGGGGTTTTTTTCAGTTTGGCTCATTTACCAACTCCCATTTTGTCTGTCCCTACTTTTGGTCTCTGGGAACAGCAGAAACCACAAAATGTTTTTGATTATCCACTTAATCCCCTCAGGCAGTACAGTGTCTTTAGTCTAGACTTCAGTGAAACTACATTTATTTGTTGAGCTTTTAGTTCTCAATTAAAAAAAAAAAAAAAAAAAA